>NC_041224.1:6554642-6595343 GCF_002837175.3 Physeter macrocephalus | reverse complement strand
CTGGTGTTTGACTGGCTTTCCAGAGTGGCTCAGAGAGCTCAGGAAACCAGTTAATTGCTGTTTCCCAGTCATTGTAAAAGACATGGTAGAGGACACAGATGAGGGTGATGATGGAGGAGATACACAGGGCTCCCCTGCTCCTCCCTCTGGGGCCCTCTTCTCCCAGCACCTCCGCACGCTCACCAACCTGGGGTTTTTAGGGAGGCTTCCTCATGTGGGCATGATCCATCATTAACTCCATTTCCAGCCCCTCTCCCCTCTCTGGAGAATGCCGGGGGTGAGGCTGAAAGTTCCAAGCTTCTAATCCTGGCGTGATCTTGCTGGTGACCAGCGCCCAGCCAGGAGCACACCCAGAGTCACCTCATTAGGACAAAAGACACTTTTACAAAACTAAAAATAGAGTTCCTGTATGATCCTGCAATCCCACTCCTTGGCATAAGTCTGGAGGAAACTCTAATTCAAAAACATACATGCACCCCTGTGTTCACAGCAGAACTATTCACAATAGCCAAGACATGGAAACAACCTAAATGTCCATCGACAGAGGAATGGATAAAGAAGATGTGGTACATCTATACAATGGAATACTACTCAGCCATAAAAAAGAATGAAATAATGTCATTTGCAGCAGCATGGATGGACTTAGAGATGATCATACTAAGTGAAGTAAGCCAGACCAAGACAACTATCATATGATATTGATTTTATGTGGAATCTAAACAACAACAAAAAAGAGATACAAATGAACTTATTTACAAAACAGAAACAAACTCACAGGCATAGAAAACAATATTATGGTTACCAAAGGGGAAATGTGGGAGGGGAGGGATAAATTAGGAATTTGGGATTAACAGATATACACTACTATATGTAAAATAGGTAAACAACAAAGACCTACTGTATAGCACAGGGAACTATACTCAGTATTTTGTAATAACCTAGACGGGAAAAGAATCTGAAAAAGAATAACTATGCATACACACACACACACACATATACTGTGCAGTACACCTGAAACTAACACTGCAATGTAAATCAACTATACTCCAATTAAAAAAAAAAAAGAACGAAAGACGCTGCTATCGCCCAGGAAATCCCAAGGGACATAGGAGCCCTGTGTCAGGAACTGGGGTCAAAGACCAAATAGTAGAAGAAAAGTTGCTCCTAGCATTCTTACCACCTAGGAAATTACAAGGGTTTCAGGAGCTCTGTGCTGGGAACAGGAAGCAGAGACCAATATGCACATATTCTGTTGTCTCACAAGAGGGTATACGCACGGGTCGTAAACATCTTGCACAAGCCCTACAGCTTAGGTCACGAAGCCCTTGACACTGAGGAAATCTGCAGCCGCATAGCACAGGGAGATCAGCTCCGTGCTCTGTGACCACCTAGAGGGGTGGGATAGGGAGGGTGGGAGGGAGACGCAAGAGGGAAGAGATATGGGGATATATGTGTATGTATAGCTGATTCACTTTGTTATACAGCAGCAATTAACACACCACTGTAAAGCAATTATACTCCCATAACGATGTTAAAAAAAAAAAAAAAAGGTTCTTATCTAGTCCCACAACCACAGCTTCCACCTTCAAGAGGTCAAGATTTGCAGGTAACTTATTATTGCCCAGTAGACAGCTTTCTTAGTGATGCATCAACTCATAACTTCCCAGGGAAAGCCCGAATCACTCAGGAAGTTTCGGGGCCGACGACGTCACTCGCTGTGACTCTGGTCTAGACCCCCCTCTCTCGCTGCCTCTGCTGCAGCAGCCTGGAGAGAACAATGTTCTGGGCTCCGAGCCAAGTCGCTTTGCCTCTCTGGCTTCTCTGGCCTCGGTGTGCTCCCCTGACCGGTGAGCTAGTCCCAGAGGTGACCGCTAAGCTCCTGTATTAGCTCTGATTCTGTGACGGGCAGGGTCATCCTATCAGGGAGCCCCCAGGCCTGACGGGGTCCCCTGGGGTCACAGGACTGTGTGTCTCCTTCTTGCTTCTTTCACTTTAGAGCAACAAGACCCTGCAGACGGCCAGTATACAAAAGCCTATCTATGCCTTCCTGACTCTAAACAGAACAGTCCTAACTCTCAAGGGCATGGGGTTTGGGAAAGCTTATCGAGGACCCTCTTCGTCCTGGGGTAGAAAATTGCAACCAGGCTCCGCAGGCAACCCTGGCATCTCCGGCCACGGTCTGAGCCAGGCGACCTGTCCTCCTCAGGTTCTCTGGCCAGGCCTCTTTCTCCACGGCCTCCCTGACTCCCCTCTGACCTTTCACCGTAGAGGGAGGCGTGGGGAGTGGGGGCAGATCAGACACAGATTCCAGTTAAATTTGAATTTCAGAGAAACAACACATCATTATTTTGGTGTAAGTATGTCCCCCAATTGCAGAGTGATCTGCCAAGTCTGGCAGCTCTGGGGGGGACGTGAACGGGGAAGTGAGCCCCCCAGCTGGGCCTGCCCCAAGGCCGGGACTCTTCCCTGGCTGCCCCAGGGGACTTTCTCAGCTGAGACGAGGTGGGGGGATGACCAGCTTCCCTCGGGCCCGAGCTGGAGGGAAAGTAAGCTCAGGTGAGGGGGGACCTCTAGGGGACTCCCCTGACGACCTCACTCAAAGCTGGCTGCTGCTTTGTTCTTTCTGTCCATTGGTTTTATTTTTTAGATTCCACCGAACGGAGACAGACACACAGATACAGAGAACAAACTAGTGGTTCTCAGAGGGGAGAGGAGGATGGGGAGGGGCAAGATCGGGGAAGGGGATGAAGAGGTACAAATGACTAGGTATAAAATAAATAAGTTACAAGGATGTAGTTGTACAGCACAGGGAATATAGCCAATATTTTATAACTTTATTTGAAGTGTATAATCTATAAAAATATCAAATCTCTATGTTGTATACCTGAAACTAAAGTATACTTCAATTAAAAAAACAGAAAAGCTGGTTGTTGCTAAGAATGAGGCCTGACGCCAAGGGTGCATTGAGAGGGGTCCCCGCAGCCTCTAGGACCCTCCCAGAGAAGGGTCCACCCTCCTGGGAGGACATGCAGAGGGGCAGGCCCAGAAGACCCCTGAGGGCTGAGGGCTGTGAACACCGACTGTGACAGCTGCGAATCAGACCCAGTGCCCTTGTTTGACAGTAAAGAATTTTTTCAAAACCCTTCTTCTATGCTGAAATGAATGGCTAATAGAGCCTCCTTTACACAAAGCTCATTTTAAGTCGACATAACAGATGAGACCACGGATGGGTGATTTCAATGTCCCTCTGTCCTTGACCGCCAGGCACTCACCCGCTCAAGCGTGGACGGACAGAGTTACGTGGAGTGGGTGAATCATTTACTCCAGTCTAGACCTAACGTGGTTCACGTGATTTTACAAAATTGTCAACAGCTCTCGGTAAAGTTACAAACAACACACAAAACCATCTTCCTCTGATTAACAACAAAATGTGCAGTACTTAGAACATTCAGTGTATTTGGAACCATGTGGGAAATGCTCCATTTACGTGTGAAATGGAATTATCTTCCGGGCTGGGATGATTCCGGCTTTGTCAGCTCAGCGAATGTTCAGCTATTTGACAGCCATACGGGTCATGAGATGATTTTCATGTTGCGGGACGAAAGGAAGCCAAATAGGGTCTGGTACCCCAGACCATCACACTTCCCCCATTGCTATGCCAACCCCACCATCCCAGCGCAGGGAGGAGGCGAGAGATTGATCGGCTGTAGGGGCTAAGCCACAGGTGTAGTCGTTTACATATATTTTTTTATTGAGGTAGAGTGGACGAACAATATTAAATAAGTCACAGGTGTACAATAGAATGATTCATATTTTGTAATGGTTACTCCATTTATAGTTATTATAAAAGATTGGCTGTATTTCCTGTGCTGGGCAATAGATCCTTGTAGCTTATCAATTTTATACCTAGTAGTTTGTACCTCTTAATCCCTTCCCCCATCTCACCCATCCCCCCTCTCCTCTCCCCACTGGTAACCACTAGTTTGTTCTCTATATCTGTGAGTTTGTTTCTTTTTTGATATATTCATTAGTTTTTTAATTGAAGCCTTGAAACACCTCTCATTGGGGAGTATTCTAATAGTCTTCTTACAAATGGAGAAAGTGAAGTTCAGAGAGGGCAGATAACTTGCTTAAACTCACACAGCCCGTAAGTGGAGGAGCCGGAATGTGAGTCGTCTGTCTTAATCCACAGCCGAACACGAACAAAAATGTGCTAAGAGTGAAGAGAAAGAGGCAGAGGACCTGGTCAGGTCTCCTCTGGAAACTCAACAAAAAGGGAAGGGTTTTTGGTTTGCTCGCGTTCTGTGTTTGGTGTGGTGGAAGACCTGCTCTACCTGGAGGTATGGAACTGACCAGGTGAGCTCTTGGGGTCCGTCCCGACTCTGTGAGTCTCCCTTGTTGTGAACGTTCCTTAGGGTTTTAAAAAAGAAATTTCGACACTAAACACTTTGGAGCGTCAAGCACACTTTTCCCTCTGAACTGCATATTAATAAGGTTTTAAGTGAGCGAGCTGCCAGGCAGCCATTCATCCATGAAACTGGAAGTCTGTCATTTGGATCCTTGGCCCCGTGTTACCAGCTTCCATCGCTGCTCTTGCAGAGCTGGCTGGCCTCAGGTTTGGCTGACCTTGCACGTGAGGTCTGCTTCTTCCTTTGGGATGTTGGTTCCAAGAGGCTTGGGGCCTCAGTGCCCTGTTCTGTACTCAGGTCTCTCTGGGGAAGCGGACCCAGGTGGTCCCAGCAACCTGTCACTAGACTACAGGCCTGCGCTGGGGCAGAAGCCCTCGGGGGTCCCGCGCCCCACGCCCATCCCAGCAGAGCTGCAGGTCATTTAAGGACCCCTGACGCACAGGGGGCCCCACTGCACTCACTGCACTGCTGAACCCCTGCTCTGTGTCAGGTCCCGGACCCTTAAGGCACCAACAATGCCCAGAGCAACCGGAGCTCGGCGGGTGGAAGGGGACACCCACGCAAGGCTCTCCCACGAGTGAATGGCTCCAGGAAATATCACTGACTCATTTCGGATACTAGTTCCAAAGGGTTAGGAACTGCTAGGCAGAGCAGAACAATCAAGATGGACACCGCGTTGAAATCCATCAGCATGTACGATTCAGGTTACAAAAACTGAATCTGCACCACTTTTCAGGAGTATATTCAGGGAATTTTGGAACCTAGAGACTTCAGAAGTCACCTAGTACATTAGCATTTGTTGCATAAAACGAAGCATAAATACTGGCCTTGTAACTGTGAACTAGCAAAAACATATCCCAAGTAAGCTATAGATTTGGTATGGTTTCAAAATTCCAGGTAGAATTTTAACGGGATTTCCCTTAAAGGATTGGTTGGTTATGTATTACATGCAAGAATTGTCTGTCTTAGGTTTTTTTTTTTTCACATTTTACCTATTTACTCTTATGATGCTGTATTTTAAAAAATCATATTTCCTTTTATAGCTTGAATCCAGCCCTTTTGAGTTTCTGCTGTTCTCCCTATTTCAGCAGAGAATTTTATCTTTCCTTTCCTTGACTACCATCTCGAGGCTAATGCGGGTAATTACACAGGTACCTCTCTAAGCAAAGAAGTGGGAGAGAAGGAAGGGGTGGGTGCGGTGAGAACTAATTGATTCTTCTTTCCCTGCTTTACTTTCTAAGGGATGCTCAAACGCGTCTGTGTCTTCACAGATATTTTGATTCTGAGGCTGAAAGTCTAAATGGTCTTTCTACGCTGTCCTCCGGCTCCCCACTTTGATACGGCTGGCAGTTTGAGATGTCCCCTCTGTCTCCTGTCCCGGAACCTTATTTAATTCATTAACTAAAATAAAATAAAGCCAGTCAGATGCTGGGGATGCAGCCTGGCCTCGGGAGCCCACACTGCACGCAGTATCACAGGCAGCTTCAGCTCTGGCGGCCTCCGCAGCCCTCTGCTGAAGGGGAGAAAGGGGTCCCTTTGCAGAATCTCAGACACTTATACAGCTGGAGGGGGGCTTTAGCAATTGTCTAGCGGTGATTCTAGCCTAGAAAACCAGTTTCCTACGGCCAAAGTCGCTCCAGAATTGTAATCATGGGTGGTTGATCTTTCCCCCAAGTCCCGGGGAAAAAAATAAGTTAATGAGTAGAATTTTCTCAACTTACAGTTTTCTCCCATGCACTCTTCTTAAATCATTGTATCTACCGCCCATCTCTAACTGAATAGGCAACAAATGACTCGACATTGAGACTCCGGGGGCCGACAAACGGGGGTCACCAGATGCTCCGTACCCCCTTCCATAGCCCATGTCGAATAAGACACAGAGAGTCCGATCAAACAAGCCTATGGAGAGATGGCCGAAGTTTCCTTCTCTGCTGGAATGTTTAAACCATCTCTGGGGATAAACTTAGATCCATCAGAAATCCATGATGCTTTGAGGCGCTCAGAGTGCTGTGCTTCGGGACACGTGAGCGTCTGTCAGCCCAAACCCCTTATTTCAGAGAAGTGGCGGCCCAGACCCAGAAAGGTGAGCTGTGATAGTGCAGCAGCAGAGCCGGGAACTGGAACTGCCAGCTGCTCCCATCACGGCCGGTCCAGCCCGTGTCAGTCACCCTGTGCTACTTCCAGGAGTCCAGACGTGCTCTCCAAGGTGAAGTTCCATCCACGCAAACAATCTCCTTGGATTGAGAAACGCCTCGCCTGGAAGCCACCTGTTCAGGTGCGCAGTGCAGCTGCCACCGCGGGCGCTTGGTCCCCCACCGCGGCAGGGAGCGGCTCCCCTAATCGGAAGGCTGTCCCCGAAAGGGAGTTCGGGGCGCGCAGAGCTGCCTGGCAAGGCTGGTGTGTGGAGCCGTCTAGGGCCTGGGTCCTGGGGAGGATGGGGGCGCCCCCAGGAGGGAGGGGCGGCCTCTTAGAGGGAAGACGAGGGCCATCTTTGTCCTTAACACTCGCTAATGACCTCTGACCACCACGTTGCTAAATCCAATGGCCAGTTCTCAGCCTTCAGCTTGCTTGACCTCAGGGCCCCGTCCCCCTCCATGCACTGTCTCCGCTCGGCTTTCCCCTCTTGGTTTCGCTCCCCAGCTGGTCCGGCCTCCCTCTCCGCTGGGTCCCCCGCTGCTTCTGGGTCGCGTCCTGTCCCAGTGTCCCTGGCCTCTTCCCTCCTGATCTTCACTTGCCCGCCGCCCGCCTGTATTTGGCATCCACATGGTAACTCCCAGATGACTGGCCCAGCTCACTCCTCTGTCCCGGACCGCATGTACGCGTGTATATCCAAGTCCCCGCTCAAGACCTGCATGTGAATCCCAGGACCCATCAGACTTGACGTGTTCAAATTTCCCCCAAACCTGCCCCACCTGCAGCTTTCCCACATCCCAGGCACTGGCCACTCCGTCGGTCCAGATTCTTAGGCGAAAAATCCTTAACTCCTCTTCTTCTCACGTCTCACCTCGGACGCACCAGGACCCGCATCGGCTCTGCCTTCAAACTATGCTCTGAATCAGACCCCTCCTCACCTCCCGCCTGCGCCCCGTTACCAAACTCAGGTCTGGCTGCTCCCCGCTCTCGAGAGATGAATGTGAGTTAGAACGGAAAGGCTGCTTTATTCAGGAGGCCAGCAACCTGGGGAGACGGTGGACTCATGTCCCAAAACCAGCTTCAAAGATTCTGCTCCACCGTGGAGGATTTTAAAGGGAGAATCATTGGGGGAGGGGCTCAGAGTCCTCGCTGCCTTCCGCTGTGCGCAGACTTTCTTCTGATTGGTTGGTGGTGAGGTAACAGGGCGGTGCTCCAGGAATCTTGCGCTCAGCCTGCCGTCACCGTCCTCATCCTCCGCGTGCACGGGGGGCCTTTGTTCCTGCAGAAGAACTGGAAGATATTGTTATGTATATTCCTTGAGGAGGAACCAGGGCCCTGCCCCAGGGCTGCACTATTTTTTTTTTCAAGGTTCGTATTTGCTCCTTTTCAGATTCTTTTCCCTTATAGCCTATTACAAAATAGTGAGTAGAGTTCCCTGTGCGCTACAGTAGGTCCGTGTTGTTTTTCTATTTTATATACAGTCGTGTGTCAATCCCATCCTCCTGACTGATCCCTCCCCCCCTCCCCCCGTCCCCTTTGGTAACCATACGTTTGTTTTCTGTGTCTGTGGGTCCATTTCTGTTCTATAAGTGAGTTCATTTGTATCAATTTTTGTTTTTAGAGTCCACCTATAAGTGATATCATATAACATTTGTCTTTCTCTTTCTGACTTGCTTCACTTAGTGTGATCATCTCTAGGTCCATCCATGTTGCTGCAGAGGGCATTACTTCATTTTTTCTATGGCTGAGTAATATTGCATTGTATATAGGTACCACATCTTTATCCACTCATCTGCTGATGGACATTTAGGTTGCTTCCATGTCCTGGCTGTTGTGAAGAGCGCTGCTGTGAACATTGGGGTGTGTGTATCTTTTTGAATTATAGTTTTGTCCAGATATATGCCCAGGAGTGGGATTGCTGGATCATATGGTAGCTCTATTTTTAGTTTTTTAAGGAACCTCCATACCGTTCTCCATAGGGGTTGCAACAGCTTACATTCCCACCCACAGCGTAGGAGGGTCCCCTTGTCTCCACACCCTCTCCGGCATTTATTGTTTGTAGACTTTTTGAGGCACTATTGTTTCTTGACTGTTCCCGCCTTGTCTCTGCGTCCCCTCCTGTTCCCTGATAAGCAGCTGTTTGGACCTGCCCTTTGGAACTCAGGGGAGGTCAAGGAGGCTGAATGAAGCCTAGTTCTCATAAACAAGAAACGGAGGGGGTGTGGAAAGGATTTGTACTCGGGCCCCCTAGAGCCCCCCCTGTTTCAGCCTGGCCCACACCAGCCTCAGCGCTGCCTGGCTCACTGCAGCGCTTCCACCTGGACTCCTGCTGCACTCTTGTTTCTCCCGAGGGTTTGTTTCCAAACTGCAGCCAGAACGATTCCTTAAAAACGCCTCAGATTGTGTCCCGTCTCTGCTCCAGACACAGCAACGGCCGCCCTTCATCTGATGCAAGACAATCTCTTCCCCTGGGGCGTTAGTCTGTCCCCTGAGATGCAGGCACCAAGGTGGCATTAAATGAGGGAGGATTTTATTAGAGGAGCTGCCCATAAGGAAAAATCGGGAAAGAGAGCAGGATGCAGGGAGAGCCCTCAGGCTGCAAGCTGAGTCGGCCCCCAGGTGAAGAGAGACGGGGGAAAGGTGGGTGGAAGGCGTCAGGCCGGGCGTGGGCTCCTGACGGCTGGGCACGCCCCTGGCATCCTCGGCAGAGGAGTTCGTACTTCCCGGACAAGTGTGTGATCAGAGCCCTGCTTTGCTCCGGCATTGGCTGGGAGCTGCCTTGGGAGGCGTGGCCTCAGCGCAGACAAGGCCTGGGTTTCCTATCCCCGCAGCTTGGTCGGTTTCACTTCCTGTATTGGGGGGGGGGGGGTGTGTGAGCCCCCAACCCAAACCAAGGCCCCACGTGATCTCGTCCCTCCCCGGGCTTTCTCTCTTTGACTTTCAGCCCTGCGGTGTCTTCCAGCCGCAGGTGAGGTGCGCTCTCGCCTTAGGGCCCGCACCTGACTCCGCCCCTGCCTGGGGACTGGCTTGGCTTGCGACCCCCATCCCCTTCTCCACCTCCCGTCTCTGGGAGGCCGACCCGGACCCCATATTTGATATTTCTGTCTGCATCTCCCACGCCTGCCCTCCTGACGCCGCCTCATCTGTGCTCCCTTCGTTGCTTGTAACAGGCTGTATAACCTACTGACTAATTATGTCTGTTTTTCTGGCCCGTGTTCCTCCCTGGAATGTCAGCTGCATGAGTGCAGTGATCTTGGCTTTGTGTGTTGATACAATCCAAGTAACCAGAACAGTGTCTGGCGCACGGGAGCCTCTATGAACCCGGGCGGAATGCACCGGAGTTGCCCTTACTCGTCCCTTTCGGGATGCATGCTTTCCTTGGTCAGTTCCCTCTCTCTTCTGTTAGCTGAGGGTCACCACGCATCCCCAGGGCCCCCTTCCGCGGGCGTGGCAGGCGGCCTCCGTCGCGTCCCCATGACCCTGCGCCCCGGGCTTTGGGCGTTTGTAGTCGCCCCACGCAGGGTGGGTCTGTGTGGCCAGCAGGACGCAGCAGAAGTGACGGCAGGCTATTCCGAGGCCACGCCATAGACACGGTGGCTTCTCCTCGCCTCCCTCGGATCCCTTACTCTGGGGGACACCAGTGCCACGGCGTGAAGACACTCAAGTGGCCCGAGAGGCCCCCGAGGGGAGGAGCTGAGGCCTCAGGCGCACGGCCGTGTGGGGAGCCTCATGCAGGGAGGTGGACCCCCAGCCCCAGACGAGGCTCCAGAGGACGAGGCTCCGCCGTCACCTGCCCCGTGGGAGGTCCCGAACCTGTGCGTCCGCGCTGAGCCGCTCTCAGTGCCTGACCCTCGGAAAACGTGTGATACTGCACATGTCTGTCGTTCTCAGCTGCTGAGTTTGGGGTGATTTGTTGGGCAGCAGTAGATAACAAATACAGTGGGTATTGTTATTATTACTGTTCGATTTTAGAGATAATGAACCGGACATTCACAGAAGCTGACTTGCCTGAGTTCCCGCACCCAGGAGGGAGCAGGCAGGGCCTGGCTCAGCAGAGGGGCCAGAGTCCACTCGGCCACACAAACCCCTTTCAGCTCTGCATTTTAGAGGTCCGAGGTGAAAGGTCATGGCAGAGGAGGACCAGCGTATGCTTGCTAATTGAATCGGGGAGATGCGGCTTATCTACAAACAGCAGAGAGCGCGTTACTAGGTAACAAGACCTCCAGAGCGGCGGAAAAACAAAACCACATGCTTGGTCTGATCTGCGTCCATATCCTTTGGCTCGGAATGCCCAGCCCCGCGTCTCTCGAAAACGACCTCAGGCCAGAGGAATGCAAAAGCTGTCTGCCCCACCAGCCCAGGCCTCTACCCGTTTGTACTAGAGCCAGTCTCGCATCCATTTCAACTTGGACGGGCTTTCTGTCCAGGTTTGCGGCTGTGTTTGCTTGCAGTAACCAAGGATTTAACATCGCGGTGATGCAGGCTTTCCCGTGGCACCTCTCATTTTCAAAAATGCGTGTATGTGGCAAAGCTATTAAGTCATTTCGTTTCAGCTCCTGACTTGACTTCTCTGCCCCCCAGCTCTTTTGCAACACTCATTCCATCGAGTTAAAGAGAAACCTCGTCGGACTCGCCTTTTTAATAAAACGGTCACCAGGTCCCCTTTGCTGCGCCTTATCTGCACAGCGCGGGCCAGGGTTTCACGGCTGATCAGTGTCAGCTGACATGCATCCCCAGGGAGGCCTGGGCCCTCCCTCCCTCCCTCCCCTCCCTCCCCTCCCCCGGGCAGGCAGCCTGGGCTCAGCTGGAGGCCACTGGGCTGGGTGACTCCCCAGTGACGCTGTCTAGTGAGTGACAGCCGAGCCTTTATGGGGTGTTTCTGGCCCAGCAGGGGCCGGGGGCGGGGCAACTTCCTATCTCCTCCACCCAGCAGCTCCTGCTTCACCAGGAAAGACCGCAAGAGCATCTGAGGTCAGTTCTTGGAGCAGCAACCAGTTAATTAAAACCGCTGAGTGTTTGAACACGTGCAAGGTGAGGGGCACGTCAGTGCCAGCACGCTGATGTCGGACAGACAGACAGACGGCGGCCCTGGGGGAGCAGGGGGTGCAGGACACAGACACACGGCAGCATCTTCTCCTGGACAGACGGCTCCGCTCTCCTGCCAGCAAATCTCTCAACCTGAGAACTGATCCTGGAAACAAGGTGACCAGTTCGATTTCCTGTGTGTCCCCTCTCCGTGGGGCTGCCTCGTGGTGGGAGAAGCGGGGGTCCTGAATGACCTCTGAACTCGGCCATTATGGTGGCGAATCAGGAAAGTCTCATGGTGTCCCCAAGCACACGCGTGTTAATCGCGCTGGAGGTGGAGAAGCAGGGTCACCGAATCGTGCCTTTTTGAGAGACTCCTGTGTCTGGAGGCCGGGATCCTCGGGCCGGGCTGACGCCTGTGTGCTGTCAGGTCACGGAAGGTAATGGAGTTTGTCCTCTGCTTGTTCGTGTCACTCAGTTCAAAGCTGTCTGTTGAGTGACCGTGGGACCTGCCATCAGCTAATCTAGATGCAGAGCATGCGGGCTCCTGGAAACGCGTAGAAAGACGTTCAGGATGTCTATGCATCAAGGCAATGAAGTTACCACTTCCCTTCCATGGCTGGGGCCCAAACCACGCCTGCCAAGGGCTTCGTGGCCACGACTTTCATGATATTCCTGAACAAGAAAACTGTGGCTTTCTGTGGAGTGCTATAGTATCTTGTGAGGATAGTAGTCAAAACATTCCGTATTAAAATGGGCCTATTTATTAAACATGGTCTGGGCCTTAATGGAAGTAATCTGAATATGTTTCCTGCAATTTGCAAGGCGTATGTATAGACTGTTGAATTTTCTCTGTGTCTGAATATCCTCACGTGCATACATACAAATTCTCTATTGTGATTAGCCAGGAAGTCGAATTATAAATGATTTATAAATCCAAGTGTTAACCTCGTGTTTGGAACAGGGCTGTACCGGGATCACATTACCCAGTGTTCAAACATGGAAATGTAAACAGTCTCCACCAGAAGACTCGACTGGGCCATGAGGGGTGAATCCATGGGGCCACTCATTCATGTGCGGAAAGAGACACGCGTCATTTACAAATCAGCCGCCCCAGTGAACGCCTATTTTGAACGGGCCGCTTTGCATTTTCTCGAACGCACTCATTTGCTGATGTCAGATTGTAAGGTTGGTTTCCATTTCAAAGAAAGTTACCTAAACACAATTAACCTGTACAGTTCTTCCCTTTACGGTCCAGATAGCTAAAAGGCTGGCACTGGGGCGTGGAGAAGCCTTATACACAGTTCTCCCTTTTACTCGGCGTATTGTACTTTATAGGTGAGGAGTGTGAGGGCCACCAGGGGCAGGAGGCTGTCCCGGGCACCCGGCTTGTCTGAGATGAAGGGGGGACCAGGAGGTCCACCTTCCCCACCCTGGCTGCCGTCAGCTCAAGGTGGAGTTCATGATCAGGGCAGGGGCTGTGTCCCATTCATCTCTGCGTCACCAGCACGGAGCGTGCAAGACGCACTCAGTAATTGTTCGCTGGCTGAGTGAGGATCTTACTCAGAAGGCAGGGTCGAGCAAAACTGTTTGAGAACCTCAAGAGCAGGTGACACTTCCACAGGGATTCAGGGCACGTGGCCTGGAGGGTCTATCAGAGCTGCCCGAAGTGATGCTCTCTGCTGCCCAGGCCCCTGAGGGGGACCTCCTCGCCGTGAGGCAGTGTTTCCTAGCACCACCCAGTGGGTATCCTGGGTTGGCCGGCGCCCTCATCTTTTAACGCAAAATGACGATGCAGTTAAACACTTGCACTGTCAGAGCGCCTGCCAAACATTTCTCATAAATTGACTCATTTCATCGCAGCAGCGAGGTAGCTACCATCGTCTCCATTTTACAGGCTAGCAAACTAAACCTTAGAAAGTTTAAGGAACTTGCCTGCATTCACAGCCGTGTCCGACCGTAGCCTTCACCACGCGTCTGCCGCCATTTGTACCTTTGCTCTCTTTGTTTTATGTAGTTGTTGTTATTTTAGCTCATCTGTTAAAGAACACGAGCAGGCAATGTCTGTGTCTCCTAGGCTATGTCAGAGACATTCTAGCAGTAAAAATCAGTCACGCCAACAGGGCTAATAATAACAAACACAGACACGTGCTAGGTACACGCGCTGTGTGGTATTGCCAGTGTATCATCTCATTTAATCCCTGCAGCCACCTCTAGAAGAAGAACTCTTGTCAGCCCTATTTCACGTTCCCAAGGACACCAGCTGGTAGTGATGGAGCCTAAATTCAACCAGGTGGTCTGGCTCCAGAGCCAAGCTCTTAACCCCATCAGAGCGAACAACATCGAGAAGCCGCTCCAAAGGTCAAAGGTACTTCGACGTAAGTTCTCTCGTTTCAGTTCCGTGATCACAGAGCCTTACAGGTCTGGTCCACCTCCAATCCATCCTCTCCGTGCCCAGCGTGGGACCTCCCCGATAGTAGACTTTCAGATGCCACTTCCTGAATGAATGACCTATATAAAGGTGATATTGGGTGATGATGGCTTAATGCTTCCATTACCCAAGTAGTTTCTTCTCCCTTTATTAAGAACTTTCAGGAGGCAGACTGCCTTAATCCAGAGAAATTATTCCCAGTCGTGATGGGCTGCGGAGGGTGCTTTTCAGGAGTTGGAGCTGTCCTCACCCTGCCCGTGGTGACCCACTTTTAATATTTATGTGGCATGTGGCCACAGGGCCACATCCCCACACAGTCTCGGCCACTGCACTATAGTTTTGGGTGGCCCTCGGACCCAGCCCTTCTGCTGAATTCTTTGGTACATGACCGGATGGCCCTGATTTGACAGCCATGCCATTTATACCATTTGGGTTTTGTGCAGACAGCTCGCTCCCCTCCGGAGAGCACACAGCTACGAGCTGGGTGATGCTTCCCTAGCAACCTCTGTCATGCTTAGACTCGCTTTTGTGTTATAGGTACCAAGCAAAGCAGTTTCAGACAGCACGTCTACTTTTTAAAAACTCTATGAGGAAGGAAAACCAGAAAAAAAAGTATCTTTAGTGGAAATCGGCCTTTATAACAGGGTCAATTGTGAAAGATCTTAAAGGAAGGACGCTCCCCGAGATATCTGGTCAACATGTGATGCAGTGAAACAAAACTTTGGGTGTAAATTTTAACTTTTTGAACTGAAAACTTTAAAAAAGCATGTGCTTCCAAAATCAATGCTTCCATTCATATATTGGCTGACTTAGCATCTTTCAAGATATTTCCCCCTCACCCCCAAGTACTCAAGGTTTCTACTGTACATCTTGTGTATTTTTTCCTATTAGTCATGCCTGGACCCTCACTCACCCTGAAATGTAATTTCCAGGGACCCCATATTTATACATAATTTAAATTTGTCTGCTCTGATTAATTTACCTTTTTAAAATGGAATCATTTTACCTTCTTCCATCCATCTCACCTTCTGACAGCTGCAGGACTCCACGAGCTTCCAGTTCAGGCAACATACCTGAACCGCCCACGTACCTCTGGTCCCCTGAGGTATCTCTCGGGGACATGCGTCGCTGCTTAGCTTTTAACTGGAGAGCGCGCCTGGGGAAACACAAAAATGGTTTTAGGTTTGACTTGCCTAACGAGGTGAAGATCTGCTTTTTTTGGGTAATTATCTTCAGGAGGCCAGGTCTGAGTGGGGAAGACAGAAATACTTAGAGGGAGAGGAGCTTAAGAGGGGTCTGGTTTTTCAATAGTAAATAGTTTTTCTCATAAGCATTAGAAAAGAGAAGAGTCTTGCTCTGACCTGGCTTGGTCCCCTCCCTCCACTAACTTCCTAAGTTGGAAACCTTAACCCCTGATGTGACCGTGCTTGGAGACAGGGCCTTTGGAAGGTAATTAGAAGGCTTTATAAGAAGAGGAAGGGGACGAGATTGCTCTCTCCCTGCTGTGTGAGGACCCAGCAAGGAGGTGACCCTCTGAAAGCCAGGAAGACGGTCCTAACCAGGAGCCACATCACCTGGCACTTTGATCTTGGACTTCCGGCCCCCAGACCTGTGAGAAACAAATGTCTGCTGTCGAAGCTGCCCAGTGTATGGTATTTCGGCACAGCAGGCTGAGAAAATCTGATTTAGAAGAGGGACATTGATGGCTTTTTTTCCAGTGAGTTTTAAGCGCGTGAGATAAACATGACATCTGGGCTTTTAAAAAATAGTGTGCGGTCTCACGGTCAGGCAAGATGTCTTGCGTTTCTACCGAGTCTTAGTTTGGTTCAATAGAAGTCCTTCATCACCCCTGTGCCGACGGCATCCCATCAATAGGGCTAGGCATTTTGCAAGGCGGGAGATAACGAAGGAACACAAGGCCCAGAGAATTGCTTTTGCTCACCCCTGAATCTCTAGCACCCAGAAGAACGCACAGAAATGTAGTAGATACTCCAAAGCCATTTGCTGAGTGAGTGGGTGGAGTGAAGGAGTGAAGCCTGGGGCTGGTGATGGCAAGGACGTGGGTTTGGGAAGCACGGGGGTCAGGGTCTGGGTCTTCCGTGGAATAAAAAGCTGCCTGACCGTGGGCAAGGTAACGAATTTCATTCAGCCTCAATTTCCTCTTCGAAATGGGCATCGAAACGCCAACACTGCGAGGTCCTTGTGAAGATGCAAGACGAGAAGTACAAAGTGACCTCAGATGCTCATGGGACCCTCGGTGCTATTGAAGCTCTTGTTTCCAAAAACGAAGGGTAGGAGTTGGCAGAAAGAATCTCATGGAGGTGTCAGGGCTTGACCAAGACTCCAAAGGAACAAAGGCAAATAGAAAGATGGAAAGATGGCTCATGTATCGTTAAGGGAAAGAGATAATAAGAACGTATGAGACAAGGGAATCCAATTGGATCCAATTGAATTCAGTCCAATCCAATCCAAAACATACAGTGTGATCCCAGTGACAGTTTTTTAAACACCCAGCCACGGTGGGCACGCACGTAAACACAATTCTGTTCGCGCCGACAAGCCGTTGCAGTCATCTACCTTTGGCTACAGGAAGAATAAATTGGAATGTGTGACCAGAGATCTTCAGTTCTCTTCTCCCTACCATATTGTTTAGACCTCTAAAAACAAAATAATACACAAGAGCGGGAAAAGGTGGCATTCTACTAGATTGAAGTGGGGAGAGGATTCCAAGGCAGAGGCATCCATTAAAGACCTATCACATAATTTGGTTTTACATTAGCAAGAGTGCCTTTAAACACATACATCAGAAATGTTCCCCGATTCCCCCTCCTCCATCCTTCCTCCCGACATCGGTTAAAGGGCGTTTCCCAGACCCCCCTTTTCTGGACCTGTGGTTTAAGTAGGTAGAAATCTATCCTGAGCTATCTCGCTGGATTTTGACTCTCACCTCAAATTCTTGTGTACAAAACACAGAAGAGGCTGAAGTTTCTTGAAGATGTAGTTCCCTGCCCTGCGCATGCCCTTCACCACCTCTTGGCCATGTAATCACAGGGGCGGGAAGAAAAGAGCAGGCTGACCTTTGCCCCGAGTGTCACAGGCAGAACACGGAAAGCAGGCCATCCTCCACCCGGTCAAGAGACTTTTTGCAATTTTTCGACATTGACAACTCTTCTTTAAGAAACCCAGAGATCGCCCTGTGTGACTCCAGCCCCCTCACCTCCAAATATCGACATCATTGGCTCCTTCACCCTTAAAGCTTGCAGGAAACGTGGGTAGAGCCTCATAGCAATGAGCCCTGGGCCACGGAACGAATCGGCATCAAAAAGGGGTGGAACCCAGATCTCCTAAAGGCAAGTAAAAACCTGCCCCCCCGTCACCGTCCTCCTCGCTGTCTGCTCCTGTGCTGAACAAGGTCAATGTCACAATCTGCTGTCTGAGCCTCAGGCTTTTTACAGCATTTAATGAGTTTGTTTCCCTTTGTGTTTTCGAGGCCGCACATTCTGTGAAACATTGCCCTGGTGACGATCTGTCACCGTTAGTAATAACAGGCAACGTCAGGTGGAGAAGGCAGGCTGGCCATCAGTCAGAGCCGCCCTCTGGCCGTGATGGGAGAACAGAGCCTGGGTCTGATATTCTGAACCCAGAATATGATGTGACTGCAATGCTATTTCTGGTATATATGCATCTCCAGGGACCCAGGGGGGTAGAGAGGGTAGGAGAGCTGATTTTATTGGAATGTCAATCTGTTTCACTTTTTATCACACGTGACGTTTCTCTGAGCTAATATCCTCCACCACGTGTGGAGCTGTTGAGATTTATTTGGACGGAGGGATCCTGAACTTTGGATCGCACAACCCGCGCGGCCGGGCTGGAGCCCGCGCTGAGCCCGTTGGCCTTGGCATCGAAGCCGCAAACCTCTGGATGGTGTGCAAAGGCAAACGTGTTTGGGCCCTCAGAAGAGGTGTAAAGCCTCGGTCCCACATGGTTTCTTTTCCCCGGGAGATGTTCATTTGGATGCATTTTCTGGTACCTCCCTCTCCCTCACTGAGCTGGTGAGTTTCATGGAGGGTGGTTATGGGTCACGTCTTCAAGCACAAGTTCTTAAAAACAGAATGATGGGTTTCAGAGATTACTCAGGGAACTTGAACTTGGTGGGCCTTCCCTGCGTCTTCCCAGGCCTCCTTCTGCGGACTCTTCTCCCTTCCGGACGGCCTCCTCCAGGGCCTCCTCCGTGTCAAATATCTCCCCCACCTTTTCCTAATTTTTATTTTTTTTAAAGATTTTTATTTATTTATTTTGGCTGTGCCAGGTCTGAGTCGCGGCATGCGGGATCTAGTTCCCTGACCAGGGATCGAACCCGGGCCCCCCGCATCGGGAGTGCGGAGTTTTAACCACTGGACCACCAGGGGCGTCCCTGCTCCCACGTTTTTTTAAAAGAAAGCTGCTGCATTTGTCCCTGAAGCCTCCCTCTCCCCCCAGGACGCGTCCGTACTAAGAGCCACCGGGCACTTGGCACCTGCAACCTTAGTGAATCCTGGCTCCCACCCCAGGAGGTGTGCCACCTTTTCCTTCATTAAGATGGGGAAACTGAGGCTCGAAGAGGCGAAATGCCTCGCCCAAGGCCACAGAAGAGTGGCTGAAAAGAGTCCACATCGTGGCTCCAAAGAGCGTTCTCCTGACTGCGAGCTCAAATCCCCCCGCAACTGGTGTGGACGGCCCTCATTTGGTGAGTCACTCGGGAGAGGCAAAGCCATCCCGTTCAGAAAACACAGGACCAGGAAGAAGGACACTCAGCATGCAGTCCTGCCTTTCACCACCACGCCCTGTGATGTTGCTCTTACAGCTAAGAGTACCTGGGTCCTCACCCGGCCCAGGCGCTATTTAAAGCTTTGCAGGGATTATCACTGCGTTCATTTACACAGCAGCCCCGCGCGGTGGGTACCAGCCCCACTCCACAGATCCTGGAACTGAAGCACAGAGAGGGTTAAACCCCTTTACCCAAGGTCGAGGGCAGTGCCAGCAAGTCAGCCCACCTCTCTGTTTCCTCATCTCTCCCTGGAAGAGGTTTCGCTAGGTAAGTCCTCAAGTGCCTTTCAGCTCTTTGAATATACAGGCTTGTCCTTTGCTTTGTTATACTAAACTGTTTTTTCCTCCCTTCAGTTGACCATATATCTTTTCATATGGTTTATGTTGAGAGACACTTCGTTATAAGATCCCTGAGGGCAGGGCATCTCACTAACCTGGCACGTCGTCTGATACCAGGTTGACACAGACAGTACTAACTCGTCATTAGAAATGGGTGGTCACAGATACAAGCAGCGCGGGAAACACGAACGGCTGAGAGTTTCCGGTTCATCCCTGGCATTTACTTATTTCTCTTAATGGAAGCTGCTTATAAATGCTAAAAATCAGCAGGATCGATTTGGATTTCTTTTTCTTTCTTGCCTTCAGGAGGAAAAAGATACATAAAAAGTAAAATGGTAAAAAAAAAAAAAAGGACTAGGAGAGAATATGAAGAAAGAACAGGGTGTGACTTTCGAAGAAAAGGCTCTTATGCTCACAATGACATTTCTTTGGGGCAAGTGAGTGGGTATGCAGAAAGGTTTAAAAGAGATTTCAAAGGGAAGGGAAGGGTGTACCAGATTGAGTTGAGGTTGTCAAGAGAGTGAAGGCACCAGGAACCTGGGGAGGGAAGCGAGGTCTGGGCCATGTTCCCAGACTCTCTGCTCTGCCTAGGCGCTGGGCTCAGTGGCCTCCATAGGTAGGTACCGCTGCTTCCTACTTGGTGAAAACCTCGATGCTCTACACCCTTCTGCTTATTTCCTTATTTGCTTGATGAGTTTCCATTCTCTCTATGTCTATAAACACTTGACCTGTTGAAAGAAAAAAAAGAAAGAAAAAAAAAAGACTGAGCATTAATTTTCTGTGCATATGCAAAATCGCCAGCACAGTCTCCAACGCCAGCCAACGAGGCACCTTGTGTTTATCAAGCTGATTTTTCAACTGTGTACGCTGACTTGTTAACGTGCTTTACTTTTGGGGCTTATATGTGCATCTCTTAGACCTCCTGAAATTTTTTGAAGTTCAGGATTACACTGTGTTGAGAACACTTTAAATTGACCATGTCTCATTTTATTGACTTTTTGCAATCCCCAAATTTCCTTTGTAGAACCATTGTTTGTAAATTTCCTTGGAATAGTTTACCAAATTTCTGATTTCTGAGTGATTGTTTTTAACAGGAGCTCGAGGAGAAAAACAGAAAATGGTGAGCATATCTACTAATTATAAAGGTTTACATAGGTTGATTTTTAGGGCAGTGAAAAAGGACTCAGAGGAATTTTAAAAAAAAGAAATTAAATGATGCAATGATTGATTTGATGGTCATTAAGTTGACTCAACCAATGTCACTGATATCGGAACCCGTGTTCACCATCCACCCTGTTAAAATTGGCAGATTTTAGTCATGCTAAGCCCACGACAGCAGCTTCACTAATTTTTTCCCCTTAAGTTCCAGCTCCCATATTTGCCATCTGGTTGGCCTGGGGCCAGAATTAAATACCAGTCACGCCAGAGCTGTCCATGCAACGGCTTCCCCATGGAACTAATGGCTCTAAGAGATGCTGTGGTAATTAGTGTGTCTAGGGCACAGTAGCTCATTACTGCCAAAGCATGTCATATATAAATATGACCATAAATATCTGACTTATGATGGACTTTGAGCCGCTGCCCGAGGCTTAAAGAGTTTCCGGCTGTTTTTGAAGGTCCCTCCGGATACTGTTTTGTGTGTGCTCTACAGTGAGTCCTATTTCTGGCCTCCCAGTAAGCGGACACAGCACTGCCTAACCCAGTCACTCGGGAGGTGGGTGACCCACCTCCACCCCCATACTTGTTTGCGCCTGCCATTGCGACCCACTCTGGTCCTGCTGGTGGTGTTCGTGGGAGGCTACTCTTTCCTTCACACCAAGAGCGACAGGCCCTTCTTAATTCCATACAACATGGGTAGATGAGTAGGTAGATGATAGGTAGGTAGATAGATAGATAGATAGATAGATAGATAAGGGTGCAATTTTGACAGCATTCAGTGATGATGTGGGGATAACGTAAGAGAAATACAACAGAGAGGGTGGGTTAGAATTGCTACACCCCCTCTGCTCTCAGGATCCAGGGCTAAGTTTGTGAAACCCCTTTCCTCCTGGCTGCCTGGTCTGCTTCTGTAGTGGGTGGCCAGCCCATGCCCCCGACTGCATCATGGATGCCACGGGGCAGCCCCCGGACTGCTCTCTAGGAATGAAACCACCATCCCCCCAGCCGCTGGGAGGTTAGCTGTCAACAGCTCCCAGAGACGACTTCTCCAGGATTTGTCCCAGGTTCTGCTCTTCCCTGGGGCAGCCCGCATCCAGTGATTGGTTCAGGCAGGGGCATACGGCTTGGTCCCCTCTTCTCTCCACAGTTTGGAACAACTTTGCCCGACGTCTCGCAAAGGTATTACCTTCTCACACCTGCTTTGCTGTGTCACTGCTCCTGGACACATAACAGGATCGGCTGGGGTCGTGCCTGTGATGGTCGCAAGCCCCCCACCCCCGCCCCCGTCTCTGCCCAGCCCTGCTCTTTACACCCTCGTGGTGTTGATCTGAGGGTTCTCAATGACCTGCCCCCGTGCCAGGCTCCATCCCAGAGTCGGCCTGGGGTCGGGTGGGGGACTGAGCTGCCTCAGTGTATCTGCCCAGAGAAAGGGACAGGTTTACGTCCTCACCTTCGATGCAAAGCCCTCCTCCCAAAGTACCTAGAACTCAAACAGGATTTCGTTCTAGGATGTCAGGTCTTAAATACACAGAGACTAGGGCGTCAGTAGGCCCCTCAGGACGCGTTGCCAGGCCATCTCCCGAGGAAGAGGCGGCGATGAAGATGGTTCCTCTAGGCCTTTCCTGTATTCAGCTACTTTGCGTGTCTCTTAGGAACAATTCATTGAAATTAGACAAAGAACGATCAACGTTCTTATTTTATACACAACCAATACACTTTCCTCCTTCACTCCCAAATCAGCCAATTCTGAAAAGTTCGTAAGACTAAGGGCAACCCCAGAACAAAGACTTCGTCTGCCCCAGATGTGAGCACAGGTCCTCACCTCTTGCTAGTCTGAAAAAAACACACGTGTAGCTTTTGACTTATGAATATTTTGGGGTTTAACTTATCAAGCTTAAAAAAGAAGAAAGATTTTGGGTTCAGTCTCAAACAGAGCATGTAGTTACACCGTGGAGATGTGGACTAATTACCTCATTACAGAGGGATGTGTAAGGACCTCACTGGAAGGTTCCCGCTTACCTCTCATTGCTGTGGAGAGCCGTGAGTTCCCAGAGCAGCCACTGTTTTCGTCTCGTGGACTCCCGAGCTGGAAGAGCCCTGGGAGATGGCGTCAGAAACACGGGGATGAGATTGGTTTTGGAAAGAAGAGAAGGGACCTGGATCCCGAGGGCTGATTGGGTCCCAAGCAGCTTGGCCCTATGGGGCAGCCCCACCCGTGCGGCCCCAGGCTGGCGGGGAGGAAGGTTGAGCAGCCGGAGAGTCCCGTCCTCCCAGTTCCCTCACTGGGCGTGGAAGGCCCCGAGGGAGAGGCAGCCACGTCCTCCCGGAGGGGAAGGCCCTCTAGCGGGAGGTGAGGGCTCCAGTGCCGAGGATACTCTGGACGCGGTCAGTGTGCAGGTCACACACAGAGCCCAGCGGCCTCGGAGGGGATTGCTCAGGACAGCGGGTCTTCCACGCCTCACGCTCTGTTTTAAGAACGAAGTTGTCACCTCCTCATACCTGCTTCGCTGTGTCACTGCTGCTCTGGGTGCCTCGTTTGCAGCCTCCCATCCTGGTACCCTGGCCGCTCCAGAGAGCTGGGGCCTGATGGGGGACACATCTCTCTTACGGCCCCTGTGACCTTCTCAGGGAACTCTCACGCATCCTCGACGGGGAGGGTGGTGGGCTTTGAGAGGACAACCCCCTACACGCCCCGCTTTTTCGAGGTCCGCAGTCCGCATGCAGTGGGGAGAGCTCGCCGAGAGGAACGCGCCCCCCACCAGACACTGATCTCCCGACAGGCTCCGGAGCGGACCGTGAGGTGAGGGTGGGTTAGAAGGGAACCTGGCCGTTTATCTCCGGGGCGAGGGCTCATGACCGAGGAGCAGGGGAGGCCCCGAATGTCCCCAGATTAAGGCAAAGCTGACGCCTGGGTGGCTACCTGTGTGTCCTCTTTGAGGGCCACACACACACACACACACACACACACACACACACTCTTTGCATTTTAAAGGTCCACAGGCAGTACAGCATAATGATTAGGGACGAAGGTTCTCACCCAGAAAGCTGGCATTTGATTTTCACTTTACCGCTACATGTGTGGCCTTGGGCGAGTTACTTAACCTCTCTCTGCCCCAAGTCTTCACCTGACTATGGCATTAATAAGTACATTGACTTTGGCAGAGACGATGCTATGTGCTCCCCAGACCCTTTTCCTAGTCCTTCCTCCGGGGCACACAGAAGATGTCACCTCCTAGTCCCTCAGGGTTAGGCAGGGCCACGTGACTAGTTCTGGACCAGGAGGTAGAGCACAGGTGACACGCGTCTCTCTGGGCTGACAGAGCGAACAGCTGTTGTCCGATTCTCTTTGCTCTTCTCTTCCCCCGCTGCAGCAGCTAAAGAGATACTGAGATGGTAAGAGCACCCAGGATCCCTGAGTCACCACACAGAGGACAATTGCTCTGGTGAGTTGCCTGGACGTGCAGCAGATTTCGTGTGAAAAAGAAATCAATTGTTATATTAAGTCCCTGAGATTTGGGGGCTATTTGTTGTCGCAGCAGAGACTAGTGTGTACTGAGTGATGCGTGACCTCCTGGTGTGTAAATGAAGTTCTACGTGTAAACACAGACCAGTAATCGCACACGGCCTCCAGGAAACGCTGGCTACTGCTCCTGTCACAAAGCACAACACTGCCCCCTCGTCTCTGGGGGCTTCCTGAGGCTGCCCCTGACTGACCTAGTCACTCCCCCTCCTCCCTCTGCTTTCTTGGCATGATGCCTCTCCTATTTTAGAATCTGCTTTGTTATAATGACACATTCAGCCCTCCGGCTCTCCCACTGGACTAAGAGCTGCTGGAGGAGGTAAAGTATGTATTAGTCTTTAGGTCACTCCCTCTAGAGCCGGCAGGAAGCTGGGTATAGTGGAAACTCAAAAGAATTTGCTGAGTGGATGAACAAAAGCCGTGCTCCCATCAAAGAGACCTTTCACAACCTTTAGTCCCAAACATCTTCATAGGAAATGCGTCTGCCTGCCCTCCCTTCTCTCTTATTCCCTTCTTGTTCTTCTCCTACGTGCTCTTCAGTGGCTTGCGCACGTGAGGCACTGGTTAGACTTGGAAAGCAGATAGCCAGGGATGTCACATCTGCCTTTCTGAAGCTCAGAGTCTAGCGGGAAAGGCAGACAAGCAAATGAACCATTAAATACGTGCGGTCTGAAGCAGGCAGGATGCTGTGGGCGCCCTTGGGGAGGGCATGGAATAGCCAGGCTGAAGAAGCCTGGTCTCAAAGCAGGGTTTGCTGTTGAGGTGAGAGACCAAGAAGAGGCCCCGGGGGGAAGAATGGGCAACCTTGGGAGAGAAGTAGGGTCTGCTATTCCAGCCAAAGGGACGGCACGTGCAAAGGCAAAAAAGAGTGCTTGCGAGACTGTGCGTGGCTGGAAATATATAACTGTAATTGACATAAGAGACAGGCAAGGCACAAAGCTGGAAAGTTACTTATCAATGGCTTCCATCGTCATCGTAAGGAGTCTGGCTGTTATCCTACAGAGGAAGATTCCCGGCAGGTCCAGCACCTTATTCCATCTGCATGTGACATCTCTTTGCCAATAGAGTGGAGGAGACTGGTTATGATGCAGGAGGAGACTAGTTATGAGATATCACAAGAGTGCAAGGGGAGAACCAAGGCAGAAGTGTGTGAATGAGGAGAGAAGCATTGACGTGGGACACATCAAGGAGATGGGATTCGCAGACAAGGGAGGTGGACTCTTAGATGAATTGCAGGATTCTCCCTTCAACAGTTGGGTAGTTATGGCACCATGACTGATGTGGAAATAGAGCGGCCTGGTGGATGCAGGGTGTGTGGTCTCTGTGTGTGCAGTGGCGTAAGATTAAGAGTTTAGAATACGACACCATCGGACATATCTACAAAACAGAAACAGACTCACAGACACAGAGCACAGACCTGTGGTTGCCAAGGGGGAGGGGGGTGGGGGAGAGATGGACTGGGAGTTTGGGGTGAGCAGGTGCAAACTAGTATATATGCGATGGATAAACAACCAGGTCCTACTGCAGAGCACAGGGGACCAAATTCAATATCCTGTGATAAACCATCATGGAAAAGAATATAAAAACGAATATATATAAGTCTAACTGAGTCATTTTGCTGTACGGTAGAAGTTAAACACAACATTGTAAATCTACTATACTTCAATAAAATAAATTTTTAAAAAGCAGTTTAGTTTTACGGTTATAACAAGAGGTCCAGAGGACTCTGAAGGTGCAAGGAAGCTGGGTCCCTGGAGACGCATGCTCTGGGCGGGGCGGGGCAGGGCAGGAAGAGCCGCAGAGGTGAGCAGTACAGTTGGCCTAGAGTGGGCTGCGTCCTCACGGGTATTCCTCGCAACAGACCGTTCTGTTCTTTTCCTAAACCATGCCCTTCCTGGGAATGCCTTCCCTAAATCTCCTTAAAGAAGCCTATTCTATAATTACATTTTTAAAAATGGAAGTCTAGTTGATTTACAGTGTTGTGCTAATTTCTGCTGTGCAGCAAAGTGATTCAGTTATATATATATATATATATATACATATGTTTTCAGGTTCTTTTCCATGATAGGTTATTGCAAGATATTGAATAGAGTTCCCTGTGCTCTACAGTAGGACCTTGTTGTTTATCCGTTCTATATATAATAGTTTGCATCTGTTAACTCCAAACTCCCAGCGCAACCCTCCCCCACCATCCCTCTCCCTGGGCGACCACAAGTCTGTTCTCTGTATCTGAGTCTGTTTTGTAGATAAGTTCATTCGTGTCATAGTCTAGGTTCCACATATCAGCGATATCATCAGGTTATAATTACATTTTGAAGACAATCTGTCTGCTGAATGGATTTTAGAGTGAAGATCCGTTACTTTCTTCCTAATCCAAATGCAGGGAAGAAGAAAATGAGGTTGTACTCATTATTTTTTTCCAGTCAGTGGCTTTCAATACCCTTGTGAAAACTGCCTATTGTGAAAACACCATTTTCTTTTCCAGACACAGGGGCGATTAACTGGAAGCATTGCAGTCCAGGCTCTGCATGCTCTCACCAACCTGAGGTTTTTCTTTTAGCTCTTAAGAAGAAGGTTATAAATATTAGAGTTAAGCTTTAGCTTCCCTAATGGAAAGCACCTTGGCATAAATTTTTATGTGCATGGATAACCACACCATTTGTTGTTTCTAAGCCTGATTTTACTACGGGGTTTTCAAACCACTTTATGCCTTTTGTCCTGAATGCAAGGGGATGCGTCAAATTCAGGAAACTCGGCTACATGTGGACTCTTACTCCTGAATCATTACTGTCTGTTTACACATATTCAGTGTGCATCTCTCCTCAGCTTCAAACCATAGTAACCTGCCCTGTTCACTCCTGTTTCTTACGTTAAGAGCATCTCACTCTTATAACCTTTTATCTTCCGTTACTGTTTTGGGCCTCAAGTTACTCACTCAGCTCAAGATATGATGTAAAATCTGCTTTTCTCTCCTTCTTTCCTCCTGCCCCATCCGCTAACTGTCTGGAACAGTAGTCTTCTAGCTTTTTGTTCAATTCTCCCTAAAATGATTTAGAAAAATTATATATCTGCTGGCCCACTTTAGGTTGACACCTACAATTTTTCATCTTAAATTTAAATAATTACAGAAGTTATAAATCTCTAGTACAAATATTGACATTGAGAAATAAACCTGTTATAGTTCTCTTTAAATATATCTAGTAGAATCTGAACATTGGTTACTTGATTCCTATTACCGTTCATTAAAAATCATGAATATGTTCTTTAAGAGTTGGAAATTTCATTTGAAATCATATTTTTGTTCCATTTTCTTTCCCAAATATCATGTTAGTATACTCTTATTAGAAAATTTCATATTGGTAACTCTCCTGCTTCTCTGAAACAAACATAAGATTATAAAATCAAAGTTTAAAAATGCTTTTATTTCTTTTCTTCAATAGCTGTCAATACAGCTGTTATGAGCGTGGTCTATGAAAATAACAAGTATCTAACATACTTTTATAATTATTAAACTTACAAGTAAAACTGTATTGCAGTCACATTTCTGAACGGGACGGATAGGAAGGGAATGGATTTCGGGTCTTAACAAGAGGCCTCACCTACCCCAATATTGTATTTTGTTTTATTTTAATTTTTTTATTGAAGTAGAGTGATTTACAATGTTGTGTTAATTTCTGTTGTACAGCAAAGTGATTCAGTTATAAACATTTATACATTCTTTTTATGTTCTTTTTTTTAAAATTAATTTATTTATTATTTACTTTTGGCTGCGTTGGGTCTTCGTTGTTGCGCGCGGGCTTTTCTCTAGTTGCGGCGAGCGGGGGCTACTCTTCGTTGCGGTGCGCGGGCTTCTCATTGCGGTGGCTTCTTTTGTTGCGGAGCACGGGCCCTAGGCGCACGGGCTTCAGTAGTTGGTGGCACACGGGCCTAGTTGCTCCGCGGCATGTGGGATCTTCCCCAACCAGGGATCGAACCCGTGTCCCCTGCATTGGCAGGCGGATTCTTAACCACTGCGCCACCAAGGAAGTCCCAGATGTTCTTTACCCCTATATTTTAAATGATCCTGTGTTTGGTGTACATTTTTACACCTTAGGGCAATGCACAGCTACCAAGATGTGAAATGGGAAAAAGCAAGTGTTACCTTAGTAAAATGAGAGAGAGTGATTGTGAAAGGGGAGATGGAAAAGGGGAACCAGAAAATGCAGATGTGCTCTTGGGCAGTTTTAGGGAAGAATACATTGTGGAATTTGAGAATCTGGAAATGAATCCCCTTTAACTGTCCTTCTGTGCCCCGAGGGCTGCACAAATACAGTTCTGAGATTGTCTTGAGTACTATCGCACTGCAGCCACTAGGTGGCGTCTCTTCTGCTTTTATTCTTCCAGGGAAAACTCTTTTGAAAGATGGAGTTCCAAACATCTTGAATGTATTGAACATCCAGGTTTGATGGGCATATGGGAAATTTTCTTTCCTGAATATTTATTTACAAAAACATTTTCTATTGAACTATCATATTTACACAATGACTCTCTATCACTGTTTGTTGAATGAATATGCGTTTTGCATCTGTTACCCCAGCTGAGCTCTGCATTCAGCACCAGTGCTGGTGCCGGTTTGGTCCATGACCCAGGGCCGAAGGCAGGTCCCTGGGGATTCCATTCCCTCACTCTGGTCTCTGTGCCCCAAAAGTATTTGCTAGATGCGTTGACCTGGACAGTCAGACAAGTTTAACCTGGTATATTTCAAATATGTGTTAATTTATGCCAATTTACCACCATTTCACTTCAGAAGAGAGGAAAAAAACAGGCAGAAAAATAAATGTAAAATTATTAATAAAATATTGCCATAAGTTTTTATCTAAGATTACTGGCTCATAGACAAATAATCATTTTGGATTATAACTTATGATGAATCATGAAAATATTAGGTAGATGCTGTAGAGATCGGATATATTAGCAGCTTTAAAATGCTACCTTGTCAGTCCTTTTCCAATCTATTATGATTTTTCAAACTGCCCTTCCCTCCCTTTGTAATTAGGACAGTATTTTTTTTTCCTGAGAATCTCATTGGTCTTTAGAAGGATTAATATTAACTATTTGTTTGCCAAACAATGAGTAATGAGCCATTTGAATTTGCCACCAGAGTGCTAAAAAGTTGGGATCTATTATCCAAAATGCATTTTTTTCTAGACTAAGCGTCATATCAAGGTTGAATAGACTGAAAAAAGCCTAAACCTTTCTCTCATTCTTGCTCTTCTGCCCTTCAGTATGAAAAGCGTCTTTCCAGCAGCTATCTGCACTACTCAAGTTCACACCTCTACAGTCACGAATTACCTGAATTTGGTTTCAAGGTCAATTGATCAATCATCTAGGTTTTGGTATGAGAGTCTCTTTTCTTTCTTTTCCTGGTAGAATCAAAGAGCTGGAAAGGATTCAGAGAGAGTGGGGAAGAGGGTGGGAGAGAGACACAGATGACGGTGGTATAAGATTTAGTTTAGGAATGTGGGTGTTTTCAACTCACGCACGTGCTTTGGCTGCTGGTGCGTTACATTTTCTCCCTCCGGGGAGAATTAGCTGGAGGCGGAGTTGTGCGGTTTGGCACATTGGATGTGTTACAAGTCTGAAATTAAACGTACCCGATGTGTTTAGTTCCATAGTGGAATCCCCCCAAAATGTTGAAATAGGAATGCCAAGAAACCTGTAGGATTAAGCAAAGATTCAGGGACATAGTTTGATTTGGGCCTCATCTATTTTTCTTTGGACTGGGAATACTGAAGCATTTTGCTACTTTTGTTTTTTCATCTTGACAACGTGAAGTAATGGTTTCGCCAGGGCCTTGGGTGGGATTCCTGCCACTTTGCTCACAGCTGCATTTCACAGGAGGACCATACATTTCCTTTGTCTGCATAAACTTTCCAAGGGTCGAAGTACAAGCTAGTGGAAAAATCTCAGACTTGGGAGTTGGAAGCCAGGACTCTCAGGTGTATCCCCAACAAGCCAGCTGACCTTGGGCAGGTCATTTCCCAGCTCTGGTCCTCAACACCATCTTTAAAATGAGGGTTTGGGGGCTTCCCTGGTGGCGCAGCGGTTGAGAGTCCGCCTGCCGATGCAGGGGACGCGGGTTCGTGCCCCGGTCCGGGAGGATCCCACGTGCCGCGGAGCGGCTGGGCCCGTGAGCCGTGGCCGCTGGGCCTGCGCGTCCGGAGCCTGTGCTCTGCAACGGGAGAGGCCACGACAGTGAGAGGCCCGCGTACCGCAAATAAATAAATAAATAAATAAATAAATAAATAAATAAATAAATAAAATGAGGGTTTGGACCTTAGGTGATCTCCAAGGCCCCATTAACTTTGAAGACTTCTTGCGGAAGGAACTGGCAAAATATTTGATTTGTTTTCAAAGGCAAAAATAACACTTTCTGCAATTTCCATATTCAGATACACACGCCCTTGATATCTTTATAACTGCGGCTAACAGGCTCTTGTGGGTCGCTGGCTGAGGAGTCTGTGATTTGTATCGCACAGTTGAAATCTTAACCCCTGGTGTATTCGTTTGCTAGGGCTGCCGTCACAAAGTACCACCAGCCGGGAGACTTCAACAACAGACACTTGTCGTCTCACAGCTCTGCGGGATGGAAGTCTGAGATCAGGCTCTCAGAGGGTTTCTTCCTTCTGCGGCTGCGAGGGAGAGCCTGTCCCAGGCCTCACTCCCAGCACCTGGTAGCTTGCTGGCGCTCTCTGGTGATCGTGGGCTTGTAGAAGCATCACCTCCAGCGGTGTTCTAACCTGTGTATGTGCGTGTGTCTTCAAATGTTTCCTTTTTATAAGGACACTAGTCATATTGGATTAGGAGACTTCATCTTAACTAATATATCTGAAAGAAACTTACTTCCAAATTAGGTCACATTCTAAAGTAATGGGGGCTAGGACCTTAACACATGAATTTTAGGGGGACACAATTCAACCCATAATACTTGGAAATGGAATAGTGCTGAAAACCCGAGATTCCAGATATGACAAAAGGTTTACGTTACTTGGACCACGCTTTGGGAACAATTTTGCAGTGGGCTTCCAAGTTTGGCTCAGGTGTGTCGCTTTCATCCCGCAATGCCCCCTTGTTCACACCTGCAAATGTGAGTCAGAGTTTGCAGTTTCCTTTTTCCCCTTCTCCGACCAGCCATTCCTCCTGAGAGGACAAAAGAAGCTGAAGGAGTCAACTTAAGAGCTGACCCACCATCCAAACCACCATCAAACGGACAACCTCCGTCTCAGCCTCAAGTGCATTGTCTCCAACTTTAAAACTGAAGACGCCTTTGTAAATGCGTTTAACGATCAAGAAATAAAATAACTATCCTTGCCTAGAATTCAAGGCTGTAGAACAAGCCCCTTGGGTACCTGTCTTTGGGTGACCATGGGCACACATTTCTGCTGGACGTAGCCCTACCTGGGAAGCACCCATCAGAAGGTCCCATGTGTTAGCTCTGGTCAGTGATGCCAGACAGTTTTCCTAAGTGCTTGTACAACTAATAGTCTCATCAGCCGTGCAGGGAGATTCCAGTTGCTCCAAAATCTTGCCAATAGTTATAGCAGTTTTTACTTACATTGAAATCATTTTGGTAGTATGTAGTAGCATGTCACCGTGATTTCAATATGTATTTCTTTGATGACTGATAAAGTTGAGCCTTTTTTCTATGTTTACAAGCCACTTGGATATTCTCACTTATCAAGTGTCTTTTCAAGTGTTCATTTTTCTATTAGGATGACATAAAAAAATTGATTCGTAGGCGTGCTTCATATATTTGGATATGAGTGTTTGGTCAGACGTACGTGTGGTTAATAACTTCTCCCATCTTTAGGCTGCCTTCCTCACTCTCTTAATAGTGTTTTGGGATGGACAGAAGTTCTTATTTTTAATATAATCCAAGTAGCCACATTATCCTTTTGTGGGTAATGTTTTTTAATGTCTTGTTTAAAACGATTCTGTCAACCCCAAAGTCATAAAAATATTTTCTTATATTTTTTTCTTTTATGATTTTACTTTAAATTTATGATCCACCTGGAATTCACTTTTTGTGTATAGTATGATGTCAAGATACATATTTTTCTTAAAGGAATATTCATTGATCCAGCACCATTTCTTCAAAAGAGGAGCTTTTTCCAATGAAATGGTGTATTCCCTTTGTCACAAGTCAGGTCTTCATATTAGGAACCGGCGGATCTCTGGACTCCATATTTGGCAATCGGTCAGTTTGTCTGCCCTGGTGCCAACGCCACATGGTCAGAGTTAGCACCTCTTTAGAGCCGTGTTTGTTGTCTGGTGGTGCAAATGCTCCAGGTATTTTCTCCTTCAAGATGTGGGTATTTTTTTTTTTTTAACAAAGAAACAATGTTTGGCCTTCATGGGGCCTACTAAGTGCCCACTGTGTGCGTAGACGTCACGTCTGCAGGTGAGGGATTTGTACCTGGAGAAGAACCAGGCTGGTGGTGATGCCACCACCAGAGGTAATGAGGTGTCGACCTCATCATACCGCAGACCCTACAGGAAGCGGTGACTCTTGCCCTCTTCTGACTGGCTGTGGGTGGAGCCTGTAAACGCCCTGAAAAGGCAGAAAAGGAAAGTCAGCTTCTACTGGAGGCCGTGCAGAACCACCAGTGTGGCCAGGGGCCGGTGGGGAGGGCGAGAAGCCCTCTGGTAAAGACATCCAGGTACGGACCGAGCGGGCCTGGGCTTACTCTCCACTCTTCTCTGGGCAGGTTTCCATCTAGAAACCTCCTGTGGTGAGGGCAGCCTTGGTTTGGCGTAAGTAGATGCCTCGAACATAAACAATTCCCTGGCTGGAAAGAAGTCACTTAGTGGGGCTGCGAGCAGGGCCCTGGAAGACGCCTCAGCGCAGAGCTGCTCTAAAGGAACAGTGATGACCTACTGATGAGACCGTGTCCCCTTCCTTGTCTCTCAAGGAATCACGCGCTGGCGCTGGACTCCCAGCCTGAACAGGGCCCTGCTTTTCCCTATACCTTATCCCCTTTGCGCTTAAGGGGATATAGTTTTTCCTGGGGTCAATTAAATTACTTTCTCTTCATCCTGCAGTAAACCCCCAAAAGCTTCCTAGTAACGAGTTTTTGGTTTGTTGCTTGGTCGCTGACTGAATGCAATCCCATGAGGTCAGGGAGCTTCTGTCACTATTACTCTGTCACTATTCCATAAAGACTATTATGGAGTGAATGAATGAACCCTAGGCTAGACTAATGAGCAGGTAAGGGGGAGCATTGCTGTGAGGAAGAACCACGCGACAAAGAAATAAAGAAGGATACTGAAACTATGATGGAAATTTTTCTGTAACTAAACAATCCAAAGAGCTAATCTCAGCTGAGAAAAGCCTACAAAAAATGATAAATGTGAGCAAAAGTTTTGTGAAAATGGGACCCAGGTGGTCAACTCCTTTAACTGTCACAGTAATCTCATACTCCAGGGGGGGTTGGATGCTAGAACAGGCAAGACGTTTGGAGAGGTTGGAGAGCACCTCTGTTTCTTTAGTTTTAACCTGTCCATCATGCTTACAGTGACCGTTCTCTCAGAAATCTCCCAGAAGTCTTCTGTATCATAGCATTCCCAGCCTAAGAAGCACAGTGTTAAATGAGGAACCAAACTTGATATTGTAAGATGACCAAAATTCAGGAAAAATATTTATTTTGAGCTCTTCCCCCAAAATGAACAAAAATATCCCCCTTAGTATGTGAGTGACTAGATCAAAAGTTAATTATTAAAGTGAAGATCTTTTGTTTGATGGTTCAGCTTCCCATTTAGAAAGAACACATCTTTGAAATTCAATTTCCGGTGGAAAATTCTTTTTTAAAAAAGAAAAGCAAAATGGCTTTTCACAGGCCCAATCTTGAAGTTAAAAATACATATATGTATACACACATATAGATATATATGTATGTATATGTGTGTGTGTGGGCACGTGTGTGTGTATTTAGTATATATATACATATACAGTATATTTGTTTGGGATAGTTGTCCTGGCCAATACTCCCGTCCCAACAGCAGAGATTTCAGGGAGGGTCCTGGCACACCAGCCTCAACTATCCTATTGAGTTCCCTTTTAACTGGGTGAAAGAGGCTGCCAGCAAACGTAATCCCAAACTCTACCTCTTTGCGCATCCTAAGTGAAGATGGAGTTTGTATTTGAAAGGATACTTGAGGAGTCTGCAGGAACAATCTAGAATCCTACCTCCTTTGTCTGCCAGCCCTTTCCCCCAGAGATCCTGCCTTCACATTTATCCTAATTCGAATCGCTTTCTGTGGACTTATGGGGGTGGGGGCTGCACATCTTTCTTTTAACCCTCTTCTAAGTTAAATCCACTCTGACTTCTTCCCTTTGGTATCTGTTTATTCAGGAGCACTTGCCATGTTCCAACTGTGTCCCAGGCATGGGTAAGACACCGGGGAGCCCCAAATGCTGAGGATGTGGGGCCTCTGCGCCCAGCACCCTCGCCCTGTGCAGTGTAAACGCCATGGGGTTGGTCAGGACGGAGCCCCTCACCGGGAGATCCGGAGCAGGGATTCCCCTCCCTTATCTTCTTTTGTTTTGCAAACAAAGTTGGTTTTCCTTTGTTTCGCTCCCCATCTTCCCACATCCCTGGGTTTCAACTTTTTGGGTTTGATGTCACTCTTAGGAAGGGGCGGCATGCAATTTACCCACAGGCTGCAGGGATGTGCTCCCTTCCTTCTGCAGTAAAGGAAGCAGGCGCCAGAGCACCCCTCCCTCCCTGGGCTGTCGGAGGAGCAAACGAGGTAAGCTGCAGGGGGCCACTTTCTGGAGCGTGTGTAGAGCCGTCGTGTTCAAAGTCGATGCCAGGTTTCCACCGTGAAGCTCCGTCTTGGCGAGTGTGTCACCTCCTGGCAGGAGGCTTTGGGAAATCGCACCAAAGACGCAGGCATCTGCCTTTTGGGAATGTGGGCGTGTAGGCCTGGGGAGGCCAAAGGCCTTGGGGAGATACCCTCTCAGATTCATCTCCTTATTTTGTTTTGGAGTTTCAGAGACTCTCCACAATGGCCCGGGGTGAAAACTCTGGCGCCTTGGTGTGTGGCTACTTTCTGTAGCATCCGCATGGGTCACCACTGAACCCCTCTCGTTCAGCTCCGTGACCCGCTGTGTCATTCTTGCCACCAGATTCCCAATCTGTGGCGCTCTGCTCTCAGTGTTGCCTCTAAGATGTGAGCTGGCACCGGGTGACACCACCGAGTCAGAGGGTGTCCGAGTCAGCCCGGCCAGGCCAGACAGAGTTCCCAGATGGGGACCCCATGGCTCAGCCTAATTAAATGTTCACCCCAGTTGAATTCTGCCTGAATCTGTTTTCTCCAAAAATGATTATGACGTGTAATGGCTCCTATACTACCTTCCCAAGGCTTAGAGCTAATCTCTTTTTGATCAGATGCTAAGCATTTGAAGCATTCGTGTAGTTTTCACATAAACTAGCCTCAGTGGTGTTAAACTTTCCAGGCACTTCGTTTTGCCCAAGTAGGCTCTCCCCACACTGGGAACGGTTGCTGTGCAGCGGGTCACTAGAATTCCTCACGCAGTGGTAGTTTAGGGTTTAGCATTTCTTTTTCTCAGAAGGAGTTCAAACCCTGACTCTCAGCTCCTGGGATCTTCTGAAGACTGAAGTTAATCCACAGCTTCACACAACAGGAGGTCATTTCAGTCTTTTATAGCCACACTCAGAAGCGCTGTGCTACTTGCATTACTAATTCCCAGGAACATTTTTGTACCTGCCCGATTAAAGTTTATTTCCCAGTACTGAAAGCAGATCTTGTCCCCCAGTGATTAATGGCCTCTGCTTGGTGGGCATACAAGTCTCTTAATAATCAAATTAAGCTATTTTCACACTTTTTAGGTGAGAAGGAACATGAAATAAATCAGTTGTGCCCATAGCTTGAGGTCTGCATTTCTGGAACTTGAAAGTATCCTCCTGCCTGATTTTTTTTTTTAACCAGTTAAGTGATGTGTTTCTGCTTGGGCACAGGGCTTGGGCACCCTGGACTGCGTGGGGTGTTAGGACCTGGTTCAGCTATAAAAGTTGCTTAAGAGAACAGTGGATTTTTCTCATGATGACTTTTGACCAGAGATGCCAACTATTTTGACCATATGGACCCTTCTAAAAGTAAAAATAAAAATGTGCACGCATGCCATATTATCAAGTTATATTCTTAATAGCCTTTGATGGGAAAATTCACTCGTAAATTTATGACCTTGGTCATAAATCTCTTGCTCTCCGGGGATCTCGGTGTTTGCTTAGGAAATCTGGTCTGGGAGAGAAGGAAACCAAGTTCCTGCTGGTTTAACTCACTCCGGGGGGTCACTAAGAAGGATTTTAGAGGAGGTCTGATCTGACCCCTCCGTGGCCTGAAGGATACACACCCTCCAATGAGCGGGTGAACTTGGACCTGAATTGGGCTCCTTTCCCTGCCTGCAACTTCCCTTGAAAGCCCGTGGGTCCCACAGCCTGTGGGTGGCATTGCTGGAAGATGAAAGTGATACACAGGCCAGTGATTCACGTCCGTGTGGGTGGTCCCTGAAGGCTGTTTGCAGAGGACGAGCGATTGTTTTAAAGCTTCATAAATGAACAGCACAGGGTTCTCTGGGGGCCTATCAGGAGTTTACTCGTGCAGAGCCCTGCAAGCCAAGTCCAGTCACCCAAGGTGAAGGCAAGGTTAGGCTGCTCTGGCCGCTTCTCCGCGACGGGGAAATGATGGGTTTCTCAAATGGAGACCTCCCGGTGGCCTTTTGGAAGGTTCTTTGTGGTCGTTGGAGCCATCGTTACAAAGGGAAGCGCTGGCCTCATCCAGGGCGGGTGACCGCAGAGGTGAAGGAAGATGGCGTGTACCACTCTCCCTTCCTCATCCTGATCGCTCACATCTGGACCCTCTGGATGCTCCCTTCTTCCTCCGGTGGTTTTCGGAGGTCACCGAGGCTTCCCTCTGTGGTTGGGCCCACCTACACCGGGCCCGGAGACGAACTTACCCTAGAGGCCCAGAGGAGAGCGGTTAAGTGGGGAGCGTATTTGGAAACTTCCCCACGGCTCTGTCAACTCTCAGAGCTACAAGTAGATCCTGTGCCAGACGTGGGGGCCGGCGCTTCTCCAGGGAGAGGAACTTGGACATCCAGGTCCGGGGTGGGTGGGGGGGCCTGTCCAAGCTGAACAAAACCCCCAGGGTGGGAAGGAGTAGACCCCGAAGGGCCCCGCTTTCCAAACTCCAGCCTGGAGCAGGCAGGCGGGCGATGGCTGCCCCAAGCACCCCTGGTTATGTAAAACCAGCCCCCTGCCACCACTCCCCCCAGCTTCCTGTTTTGAAGCGGCAACATAATGGACCCTCTGTAGTTGGTTTGTTTGACTAAGGAATATAATTCTGCTGTGTGGCTGGCTCCCAGAGTGGAAAGATAAAATTCAAACTGTCAGGAACTGTCAGGTTTTTTTCAGGCCACAGGAAATGGGAATGAAAAAACACACCTCTTTCAAGTTAGTTTTGAGCATAATTGTAAGTAAATGATCAGAAAGGCTTTACAAGCAAATGTGGGCCTGGGAAGGAAGGACCCCCTCCCTGCTCTGTCAGGTAAGGGGCGTCCTCCCAGGAAACCGCGTCCTGGCTAACGCTGCACTTCAGGGCGGATTTCTCAGAGGTGTCAACTTCTGCAAGTTCAGCGCCGAGCCAGCTTTTGCTAAGCGGGAAATGGAGCGTTTGGAGAGAAAAAAATAAATCAGCCTTGGCACTACACCTTGACTTTTTCTACCCGGGCTCTAGAAAAAGTCCCAGCGAATGGGCCAAAGATTACAGAGGAGAATGGAATTGAGGAAAATTAAAGGCTTGGAAATACAAAGATGACAGTTTGGCCCGAGACACTCAACAACTATAGTCACAACATCGCTATCAATATAGTAACAAAATCACTACCCCATTTATCCTGCGTGCTTGCTCTTAATATTATTTGGGGTGCGAATTGGCTGGAAAGGAGACTTGGGAAAGTTTAGTGACGTCTGCGGTTGGTAGTAGAAGCTGAGATACTTCAGGGCAGGGCAATTCTAGCCTGAAGACAGAGGGAGGAGAGAGGTGACCACCCGAATCTTTATCACGCTTCAATGCTTGTATGCTCGGAGTCACGGAGCATTCTGGGCTGGCATCGTGAGAGATGCCAAGAATCTTTACAGTCTCAGGTCTCTGGGAAATGACGTGAGCTGAGTCAAGAGGCACTGAAGAAGGTCTCACCAGTTTCCTGTGTTCTCAGCAGGCCTTCCAGGAGAAGGCCCGTCTTCGGGGCCCGTGTGGGTGAAATGGCAGCCGGTGAAGGAAAACTCTTGTACCTGGACCACTTCTGTTCCTCTCCTTCCCTTTCCTCTCCTCCCTTTTGTTATCAGGGCTTAGAGTCTAAGACCACAGAGAAGTTAGATCCGGTCTTCCTTCTCTTTCCTATGCCCCCCATTCCTATGAAGATGCTTAGGGTTTCCTCAAAGAATAACGCCGCCCTACTTTAAGGGTTAACACTCATCCCAGGGTCTCCAGCACTTTTGTGAGACGATGACCAATAGTTCATCAGCCTCCATATTCTTCCAAGATCTCAGTGGTGCCTTCGTACCTCTTCCGGAGTGGAGGAGCAGCAAGGAACCCAGCTGGTCCTCATTTTCCTACCCTAGAGACACTATAAACCTCAAGAAACGTGTGTCAGCGACGTGAGCCTGAGGAGCCCTCCCTCACTCAGCTACATCGGCACATTGGGAAGCCTGTGGCCCCGCCTCCTGCCCCTGCACCCCCCACCTCTGCTGTGGTGAGCAGCAGGACATTGTGGGAAATGACTGACCGTGTCTGGAGTCCCACGCTCAGGTCCAGAACCTGGCCTTGACATTTACTACTTGTGCGATTTGGGGCAAAAGCCACTTAACACTTACAGACTTTCCGAGTCTTGGTTTCCTCATCTGTAGCCGGGTAATATCTACCCCACTGAGTTTACCGAGGATGGGATGCTTTGTAAATATCTGTACGGACGTAGGTTGTTATCCGGGCTCATAAGTTTAATGATGAACGTCCTTAACGCCTTGACCTTCTAGAATATACCATCATCTTCATCAACATTCACGGAATGCCCACAACACACTGGTCTATGTGCTGGGTTATAAGAACATATGACTTAATATGTCTAACACCGACCCTTATCACCCTTCCCATCCTTCCATTCTCAAACCTGCTCCCCCTCTTCTGGACCTTGATTAATTGCATCACCATCCACCTGTTAGTTCAATCAGAAACCTGAATGACATGTGACTCCTTTCCTTCACTTGCCATGTCCAGTTGGTTCCAAAGCTGTTCAAGCAATTTTTCCAAAACACAGATTCCTATATGGAAACCTAGATGGCTTCTTGTTTAGACAAATTGATGTTTGGTCCATCACCATCTGATTCTAACATAAATTTACTGCTTCCTCTCCTGAACTTCACTCAGCTCCTCTTTGCTAATAACATGTGACCTGTCCAAGAAGGATGGGCTCTTTCCAGCCTCCACATCCTTCCGGCTGCAGCCTCTACCCGGGAGTCTCGCCCACCAGCCTCCCTTCTTTGACACTCTTCACTTATCCTTCAATGCCACAGATTAAAAATCATGCCCTCTGAGAAGCCTCTCCTTCCGTTAGAGCTCGTTGCTCTCTCTTCTGTCCTCCTGCATCGTGTATTGTGTATTACAACAGGGGTAGAAGTGGGACGGCATTACAGCAACAGTGTCTGCGCCAGCCCCTCCTAGCTCGCAAGCTCTTGAGGGCAAAGGACCCAGATGCCCTCAGCTCCAAGTCTAGCAGTTGCATTCCACTGAAGTCCTTGCACTCCAAAAGCTTACAGACTATCTGGGAGTCAGGCATTAACCACAGAAACATAAACGACAATACAATGTGAATAAGCTCCACCAGCTTCCAGAATGAGTGCTGTCCTGCCTGGACCTGGGTGTCTGAGAGCAGGGGTGCAAACCCAGGACTCCCTAGACCCACATGTGTAACAGACTCTGCTGTGCAGTGTGGCTTTCTTATCGTTAGAGTGCAGACCCATCAAGGCCAGCTTCTAGACGCCAGTGCTAGCTTTCTACTCAGCCTTTCACTTGTTCATGGGACTTGGCTGAGAGTCTCCTACATTCTAAGGCTCTAGAGACTAAAACAAACCCAGTCTCTACCTTCAAGGAGCTTCCAGTCTCCAAGTAAGGTTGGTGATGACATCACCAAGGCAACCAGTGATTGGAAAGGTCTGAGGATGACAGTGAAACTGACCATTCAGAGCAGACAGGCCCGGATTGAGGGGGCACTTTCTGCTTCTGCCTTGATGATCAAAACCCTCAGGGAACAACCAAGAGACAGAAAGAGGCAGAATAACATTAAGCAACACAGTGGAAACATCACTTTTCATGAGATTGTCAACATTGCCTGACAGATGCAGGACTGATCTTTATCTAGAGAACTCCCTGGAACCATTGAAGAGATCCTGGGACAGCCCAGCCCTTGGGCTGCAGTGTTGATGGTGGCATTGCAGTGGTGCGGTGCGTGCAAAGGTAAGAACAACGGAGGAAAATACTTCAATACCAGACCATCTGACAACCAAAAAAAATTTTCTTTTAATGTTAAAAATCTCAGAGGACAACAAAGGAAAATTTCAAAAAATCTTTTTTTTTCCTAAGTAGAGACCTGACTTTGCTTTCTGGTTTTCTCATAAAGACCTGAGGGTCTTTTTTTTTTTTTTTTTTTTTTTTTTGTGGTATGCGGGCCTTCCTCTGTTGTGGCCTCTCCCGTTGCGGAGCACAGGCTCCGGACGCGCAGGCTCAGCGGCCACGGCTCACGGGCCCAGCCGCTCCGCGGCATG
>NC_041224.1:6487718-6554517 GCF_002837175.3 Physeter macrocephalus | reverse complement strand
CCCCTGCATCGGCAGGCGGACTCTCAACCACTGCGCCACCAGGGAAGCCCAGGGTCATCTTAATTTAGAGGATTTGGTACAAATAAAATATCTTTATTAAAAGAAAGCACAAAATTGTAAAACCACACAGATGATTTAATCAAATTCAGTAGTTTTATAGAAATTTGGGTCCCGAGAAAATTTACCTTGTCCAGAGTCACATGACTAGTTAGCGGTAAAACCAGGGCTAGAATACAGGCCTCTGTACTCTTAGTCCAGTGAGCATACTTTTCCTTAGAAGATATGATTACCTTGTAACTTTAATTTGCAGTACATATAAAGAAAATATTCTAATAACAGTAAAACTTAAATTGCAATTTTGGAAGTCCAGGTATGATTGTGCTTCTGGTGTCCATACTCTGCTGCTGTAACTCCTCTTTTAATTCCTGCTTTCTCTGTTTAGGGGAGTTAGGGAGAACGTGTTTGTGTGTGTGTGTGTGTGTGTGTGTGTGTGTGTGTGTGTGTGTGTGTGTGTGTGTGTTTGAGAGAGAGAGAGAGAGAGAGAAAGAGAGAGATGCTTCTATTAAAAACACTCTAGGAGGGCAAGAATCGCCCTGAACCTTTTCTTCATCATCCCCAAGCTTCCATTATTAATCCCAGTGCAGTTTAAATACTTGCTCTGTGCAGGAGGACCCCGAGCTGAGCATTGCAGGGGCTATAGTGGTAAGCACGATGCTGCTTTCAAGGAATTTACAACCTGTTGGAAATCTGACTCATTTGAAAATAACTTCTCCAGAGCAGACTGTGACTTGTGTCATCACAGAGGTAGAAACTAAATGCTATGAGAGGCTCAAAGAGACAAAAGGATCATATTTGTGAAGATGGGGCTGGAGATGGAGTCAAAAGAGGCTTCACAAAGGAGTCTGCCTTTGACCTGACCTTGAAGGGTGGGTAGGATTTCAGTAGTTGGCGATGAAGGGAAAGGGTTGCAGTGAAAGGGAACCTGGGCCGGATAACACCTGTCCTTCCAGACTTCCAAGGCTTAGGTCTGTCTCAAACTCTCCACATGCAGTAGGGAGTCAATAGCATGTGTCGACTGATTGCTACTCTGTACAAGGGTCCCTGTCATTCATCTCTGCCTTTGGCAGGTGAGTTCCACGAACGCTCTATAGACCAGGCCACCGGGCATGAGTGTTATGTTCGCGAAGATCTTTGCTGCTGTGCTTGGCCTCTGCAATGTATCTAAACGCCTGACTCAGGTATTTGTCTTTTTCCTGCTCTCAGAACACGACTGACTTCTGGTCCACATCCGTTGTCAGTTTAAATGATGGTGGTGTCCCAGCTGCCTGGGCAAAATCTAAACCCAAGTCCTAGGGGTTTTAGCCCCATCCTCGCCAAGGCTGGAGCTTCCTACTGCCAGGCTCCTGGACGTGGCCGCAGACCCCTCGGGTTTAATCAAAGCGTTCATCGGAGCAGGCTGCAGTTTTGCCTGGTTCCTTTGCAGTAGGACAGCCGGGTCGGTTTTGTTACCCTGGATGTGCTGTGCCTGATGGATTTTCCTCTCCTGGCCTTTGCTCGGGAATCTGCCCCCTGGAACCCGTGAAGGAGGCCAGAGTCTCCACAGCGGAGCGTCCAACGCTTCCTAGAACTGGCAGCTGATCTTCTTTTGTCAAAATGGCCGGGCACCCCAATCTCAGAAGCTGAGAGCAAAGCCGTTGTCTAGGCCAGAGGTTTACAGCACCAGTATGGAAATTCGTCGGTCAGTCCTGTCAGTTGGGACTGTGCTGCAAAAATAAATAAATAAAAAAAAATCTAAAAAAGAGCTGTAAGCAAAAGAGCCCTTAACCTCAAAAATCACTTAGTGAAAACATGAGAAAGGATCTAGTATTTTTCGCACAATGATGCCACACTCATCCCATGGCCTGGGGTGGACGTGAGTGGACTTACAGGGCAGCGGGCTGGGGTAACCACACCACCTCCACCCTGGCCCACGTGGGCCTGATGGGTCAAGTGCAGGTCTGGGGGCCATCTGTGTGGCTAGTCAGTGACTCAGTCGGCGACCTTCCAGAGAAAACTCTCCAAACACGATCAGCTGCATCCTGGCATTCCACGTTTAGACAGGGGGGGCCTCACTCACTTGCTCGACCGTTATTCTTTAAACCCTGTGCTACGTGCCAGGGATATGGCGGGGAAAGAGATTCGGTTCCTGCCTTTTGGAGCTCAGAGTGGAATAAGGTCCCCTATGCTAGCATCAGGGGTCAAAGCTTGGGCTGTGTGGAATACAGGGTGTGGGAGGTGGCATTTCAAGTCACAGATGACTTCAAACCCTCTTGGAGACAATAGGAGTAGATCCTTGAAAATTTTGCTCACTGGGATTTTGTAGCTGGTTATGTCTTTCCCACAGTAACTCTATGGCCTTAAATGCTTTCAGGTTCTCTCCCTCTACAATAGGCTGCATTCCACCTTCTGGGGTGGGATGGGGAGACCCACGCTGATCACTGACTTACCGGCCCAACAGAGATCACATCTATTTGTCTCACTTTCTATATCTGTAAGGACAGATCATGACATTTTGTCCCTTGCCTCAGCTTTGAGTCTCTGGGCTAAGTGAGTCAATATATGGTTTCTTGTGAAGGCAAGTAAGTGTATAAGTTTCCTGGAGCTGCTGTAACAAATGACCATGAACTTGGCAGCTGAAAACAACAGGAATTCATTTTTTCACAGTCCTGGGAGGAAACAGTCTGAAGTCAAGATGTTGGCAAGATTGGTTTCCCCTGGAGTTACTGAGAGATAATCCATTCCAGGCCCCTCTCTAGTCTCCCGTGGCTGCTGGCCGCCTTTGGTGCCCCCTTGGCTTGAGGCTGTAACTCTGGTCTCTGCCTCTGTTTTCACATGACCTTCCTCTCTATGTCTCTGTGCCTGCTCCTTTTCTGTCTTTTATAAAGACAGTTGTCTTTAGATTTGGAGTTCACCCTAATCCAGCATGACCTCATCTCCAGGTCCTTACCTTAATTACATCTGCAAAGACCCTTATTCAAAATAAGGTCAAATTCTGCAGTTCTGGGTAGACATATCTTTGGGGGCCAGAATTCAACTCAACACAGTAATTTATAGTTCTTGGGTGATCTTCAAGCATTTACATGGCAGTAGTCCCATCTGGAACACTAATAGTGAGTATTTGGAAAATGCAAAAATAGTTGCTATGATCTGAGGTCAAATCTTAGGTTTAAAGGAGTCAGGACCCACACCCCCTTCGCTATTTGCTTAGCACCTTGAGGACTTGGCCAAAAGTAATGCTCTTTTTTCCTTTCCTCCCTCTTAAAGTCTCCTGCCCGGTGACCAAGAAGAGGAATACATTTGGTTCACATCCATCTTGGCACTCAACTTTCTCTCCCTGCAGAAGAGATTGGTGGCTCTTAGCCAGCAGCTTTAGATTTCTTCTTGCCTCTCCCTGTGCATATATATATATATATATATATATATATATATATATATATAATGACCACATTTCTAAGGCACACTAGCATACAGGAATGGGCCGCCCACTGCCAGAGCCGCCAGGGTCAGGAGCAGCCTCTCAGCACACGTGGGGTTCACTTGCTGTGGCCCCTGGTGGATGCTCTGTCATGGGCAGCTTCGCAGATTGGACCAGAATGATTGTGGATTTGCCATCAGCTTAGCTGGACCAGATTTGCAGTGTTTTACCTAGTGGTGTGACCTCAAAAAACAGAAATTGCCCCAGTATTTACTAATAAAACTGCATCTCCAACATGCAGGTCCTTTCAAGATTTTTTTAGTTCTCAAATGCTGGAGAGGGTGTGGAGAAAAGAGAACCCTCCTGCACTCTTGGTGGGAATGTAAATTGGTGCAGCCATTATGGAGAACAGTATGGAGGTTCCTTAAAAAACTAAATGATCCGGTAATCCCACTCTTGGGCATATATTCAGACAAAACTATAATTGGAAAAAATGCATGAACTCTGATGTTCATGACAGCACTATTCACAATAGCCAAGACATGGAAACAACCTAAGTGTGTATATATATATATATATATATATATATATATATATATATACACACACACACACACACACTGGAATATTACTTAGCCATAAAAAAGAATGGAATAATGCCATTTGCAGCTACATGGTTAGACCTAGAGATTATCATACTAAGTGAAGTAAGTCAGAAAATGAAGGACAAATGCCATATGATAACACCTATATGTGGAATCAAAAATATGACACAAATGAACTTATCTATGAAACAGAAACAGACTCACAGACATAGGGAACAGACTTGTGGTTGCCAAGGTAGGGGGGTGGGGGAGGGTTGCACTGGGAGTTTGGGGTGAGCAGATACAAACTATTATATATAGGATGGATCAACAACAAGGTCACAGACATAGGGACCAGACTTGTGGTTGCCAAGGTAGGGGGGTGGGGGAGGGTTGCACTGGGAGTTTGGGGTGAGCAGATACAAACTATTATATATAGGATGGATCAACAACAAGGTCCTACTGTAGAGCACAGGGAACTCTATTCAATAGCCTGTGATAAGCCATAATGGAAAAGAATATGAAAAAGAATGTATATATGTATATGTATAACTGAATCATTTTGCTCTACAGCAGAAACTAACACAGCATTGTAAATCAACTATACTTCAATAAAAAAAGATTTTTCTAGTTCTTCATCATCTTAAATAATAGGTCAGAAGTCAGTCAAGTAGGCTGGACTAGTCCAGATGAGCACAAATCATTCAATTGGTAGGGTAAGAAGGAGCCGACACTAGCTGAGGGGTAGGGAGAGTCAGATTTTGAGTTCAGGTCAGCTATGAACTTTGTTCAGCTAACTTAGAGAAAAGAGAGAAAGAGAGAAAGGAAGGAAGAAAGAAAGGAGAAAGAAAGAAAAAAGAAAGAGAAGGAAAGAAACAAAAGAAAGAAAGAGAAAAGAAGGAAGGAAGGAAGGAGGAAAAACAGAATCTGGAACACACAGTACCATTTTTTCTAACCAGAAAGGATTCTCCACTGCAGCTGTATTTCCCTTGGTCATGAAGAGTAAGAACGCTGATTAAAGAAATGATTGAAGTCTTTGTGCTACTCCTCTTGCTGCCTCTGCCATCAGTGCTGAATCCTCTGTCTTTTTCACACATACACACACACACACACACACACACACACACACACATCGACTCGCGAATCAATAAAGCACATTAAGCACTTACTCCATGCCGAGCACTGTGAAAGGCACAGCGTGAGGGACCCCGTCCCTGTTACTGAGGCTCACATATGTGCTTATCGACTCGAAGTAAAAGGAGACACCATGCCTCTGAGGGCAGGAATTGTGTAAATGCTCTGTTCTCAGGGACTCTCCAAGGGTTCTCTTTGATTTGGGGAGAGTTTACAAAGCAGAGAGCCCTTAACATCTATTTCAATTAGATGGGAATGCATTGAGTATAAAATTAAATCCCTCTCCAGGGGTGGTTACGCAGCTAGGAAAGACTGGTTCAGAGTAAGTGTGAGCCAAGGGGCTTGACCAAAGCCAGACAGGTGGGGAGACCAAAATGTGGGTCACGCGTGCTCTAGTGGGTAGAAGGTGCAGGAACGCTTCCGCGGAGCCAGTCTAGGGACCATCGGCAGGTCATCCGCATGGCAGCAAACTCAGGAACGTTGAAGCCCTTCGCTGGCGTTTCCTGTGCTCTGGCGTCACTCTTCATATTTGGAAAGCATAGCAAGTGGAACGGTAGTTTCCGAAGTTTTAGGTCCTGACTGCTTTCCTGAGAAACGTTATGGTAATCTTGGTTCCAAACCATCCTTCCAACCTGGTGCTGAAAATCCAACAAACCAACCATCTCTCCAAGTATGTTACCTAAGCTCCACACCCGCTAAGCAACTTTTAAGAAAATTTTCAGGGATGGTCCTTCTTGACATCACATCAGATCTATGAGATGAAAGAATAAGAAAAGGAAGGCAGCGAGAGGGGAGATGAAGCTAGAAGACGGGCATCTTATCCCGAACCTGCCGGGGGTGGAAGAGCCTTGCCTGAAGAGGCAGCAAAGCACACGGGGACGGACTCGGGCTTCCAAGTCCAATGGATGCACGTGTTCAAGTTCCGGTTCTGCCCCGCCTATGTGTGAGACCTCCCCAGGCCCCCAGTTGCTGCAGTGTGAGTGTCCCTCATTCCTCACTTAATAAAAGATAGCTATTATTATTATTTTAATAATTTTCCAAATAATGATTCGTTGGTCGCTGCAGGAATCTCTCACTGCCCTACGACTCTCAGAAGTTCACGCAGCTGAGACGTTCCGAACTCCTTTTACAGAAATGGTGCCATGAAACGTGCCAATGGATGGATACCTTGGTTTCCCCAGTGGCCTTTCTGTAAGGAGAGGTCTGAGTATATTTACGGCCAGTAAACTACATAATCTATTACTAACCCAAAGAAGAACTATTTACATGGCGGTATTGGGCTTGAGGTTACAAAACTGAAATTTGAGAAAGTGAAAGGAAATTTCCAATGTCCTCAGATTTAGCCTGGAGTGTCTCAGCCACTGTTCCATGGAGGGCGCTACCAGCATCGCAGGGGAGAAAATGAAGACGCCTTCGTCTACAAGGCATCTCAGGGATGACTGGGCTACATCAACAGTCAGTGTGTAAATCAGAGAGAAACCGTTTATCGGCGAGCCTCGTGCTTGGTTTAGGATGCTTTGGAGTTTGAAATGAGAAAGCTGACACTGTCTGGAGCACTCCCTGTAAGCGTGGGAAACCACAGGCTTCAGAGAACCCAGGACCTGCAACAGTTCAGGTTTATTTTTTCCACACACTGATAAGTTCTAGCTTTAATTCCTTCGCGTACTTACTCCTCTGCCTTTGTATTACTGCCTCTGCTCTGGATGTCCACTAAACATAATCCACAGGCTCACCCAACATCAGCAATAACAGCACAAACAATTGCTCGTACAGTTAATGGAAACCAAATGTCCCAGTAGCCTGCAACTCTGCATATCATATGTTTTTCTTTTTCCCACTGATTTAGGAATCTCTCTCCCTGAGCTAATTTTCTTCCCTGTTCACTCCATCCCAGGTCCCATACGTCTAGAGTCTAAAGGGTCTTTTGTCAGCCTCACTTAGAGACGTACATCTCCTCCAGGGTGAACTTGTCTGCCTTGTTTCATTACTCACATGGCATTCCTCACCGATGGGGACCTTGACCTTCTGAAATTCCTGCTGGAGATGAAATACCGAACCCAACAGACAGCTTCATCGCACGCAGCCAGAGCTCTCAGAGGGGTCAAATTATGAACTCACGGGAAAATGTGGAGCGGATGGCCAAACGCAGGATGTAACGCACATTCTCATTGGCTTTTGGCACCGGGTGGGAGGGTGGGTCACGAATCCTAGGTGGGGGGTAGCCCTTGGTGAGCAGGAGTTCGAAACTTTGAGCTTTTTTTCTGCAAAGCACACGAATGCTATTGATTCCTTCTTAATGGAACTTTTCAGATGCTCTGTTTGCACTTTAATGAGCCTTGCACCTGGCCCTCGTTTTGGTGGCCTTGACCGTGACTGAGTCACTACCGCCATCTTTTCTTTCCTCCTGTTCTCTTTTGCCCAGTTTCAGGCTTTTCTAGTAGTTAAAAATATTACATGGCTGACCAGTAAACAGAAGTTAGTAAGAAGCCTCCTGGGACATGAGGTGTATGTCCCATTGGTACCAAAAGCGGGGGCCAGCTGCCCGCCGCTCAAAAGCCAATAAACAGGCAAGGTTGGTGGAAAGGAGAGTTTGCTTTATTTTAGACGCTGGCAACTGGAGGAGAGAGTGGACCCCTGTCCAAAGGCCGACTCCTCCCCCCAACCCCCCGGACAACCAGTGGGCAAGAGCTTTTTTAGACGGAGGGAGGGGGCTAAATGTAGAAACGGCACAGTCAGCTCGGACAGTCATCTCGAAATTGGTCGCGCGGTGGTCTGACCAGCGTCATCTTGATTGTTTCAAGTACAGTTAATCTTCAGTTCCAGGGTTGGTTTGCTCCCATTTCCTTGAGGGCGGTTCTCAGAATCGTGGCAGCTTATGTCATGGCTACAGTCTGATCATCATGTGGTTCACTTCTTCCACCTGGTGAGGGTTTCGGTATCTGTAAGACAGCTCACAGGACATGGCTCAGATTAGTATCTATAGCCCTTGAGAAGGAACTAAAGGTCCTTGACTTTGCTTTATGACTAAACTATTATTATTTAGTTTTTTTGGACCACTTTCCTTTGTTTCTGCATTTTCTCCCTTCTCTGATTAAACTTATTCTTTGGCTAAAGTTTTTCTACAGACAGAAGGCAGGCGGAGGACATGGGGGGGCAGGGATCGTACTGTCCTGCTCTGCTTGGGTCTTGAAGTTACCAAGTCAAGTTACTGGTGAGGGAGCCAGGAATACAGTTGAGAAATTTATGCCCTTCATTCTATGAGAAAATTTGCTCATATTTTTTTTTTTTTTTTTTTTTTTTTTCGGCACAGTCAGCTCGGACAGTCATCTCGAAATTGGTCGCGCGGTGGTCTGACCAGCGTCATCTTGATTGTTTCAAGTACAGTTAATCTTCAGTTCCAGGGTTGGTTTGCTCCCATTTCCTTGAGGGCGGTTCTCAGAATCGTGGCAGCTTATGTCATGGCTACAGTCTGATCATCATGTGGTTCACTTCTTCCACCTGGTGGGGTTTCAGTATCTATCAGACAGCTCACAGGACATGGCTCAGAATTATATCTATAGCCCCTGAGAAGGAACTAAAGGTCCTTGACTTTGCTTTATGACTAAACTATTATTATTTAGTTTTTTTGGACCACTTTCCTTTGTTTCTGCATTTTCTCCCTTCTCTGATTAAACTTATTCTTTGGCTAAAGTTTTTCTACAGACAGAAGGCAGGCGGAGGACATGGGGGGGCAGGGATCGTAGTGTCCTGCTCTGCTTGGGTCTTGAAGTTACCAAGTCAAGTTACTGGTGAGGGAGCCAGGAATACAGTTGAGAAATTTATGCCCTTCATTCTATGAGAAAATTTGCTCATATTTTTTTTTTTTTTTTTTTTTTTTTTTTTGCGGTACGCGGGCCTTCGCTGTTGTGGCCTCACTGCGCCACCAGGGAAGCCTGCTCACACATTTATTGTTTTGTAATTGAATGGAGATTTTAAAGTTTCTAAACGTTTTGAAAAATCTGTGAATTTCATTGACGGTGTTTGTCCAGTGGGCTCTTGATCGGTTCAGATTTCTTCCTTGGTCCTTTCTTTCTGTTGCCTGGCCTTTGGTTGTCTTTGTTACTTACTCTCTGATACAAAGGAGGGAAGCGTCCCAGAGAGAAGGAGAGAGAAAAATATGACTCTATATTCTTTCTATTTTGGAATCTGTTAACATTTTCTTGAGGATAGGAGACTGAATTTCTGGGTAAAATGTGTTTGGGGTGTGTATTCACGTAGTATAGTGTAATGGTTAAGAGCAGTCTAGAAAAACCTAGTCCTGAATTATTTTAATTATGACCTTGGGCAAATTCACTAGGCTCAGTTTTACCTTTCTCATTTGTAAAATGGGAATAATATTAATTATTAAGGGAATTTAGGTAGCTAATGTATGAAAAATCCTTAGCTATGTTCCCAACATATAGGAACATTTATTGAGTATTATTATTGTTATTATTGTAATAGGGAAGAGCAAATCTGACTCCATATTGGGTCTGTTTCTTTTACTTTAATCTTGGTATTCTATTGCTTTTGCTACAAGTTAAGAATGTTTCCTCTAGCCTGAAATATACAGGATAGCTCATTCTCAAGGCTCTGACCTTTAAAGGTGTAACATTTTACACTTGTATAGAGATAAAAAGTTGCAGAACAGAGAATAACATGTGTCTTGTTGGAGGTTTATAGGAACACCGTGACCTGACCTACGTGGACAGCTGCAGGAACAAAGGATTCCAGCACCAGGAAGTTTGCAACAAGCAGCCACGCCCCGTCCCCTTTTAGTCTAAGAGAAGCCTGAATTCTAACTCGGGTTAAGATGGGTCTTTGGGACACCAGTGCCCCCTCTTCTCAGTCTGCTGGCTTCCCGAAGAAAGTTGCTATTCATTCCCCCAACAACTTGTCTCTCGGTTTATTGGCCTCTCACGTGGTCAGCAGTATAAGCTTGGATTCGGTAACATTGTTATTATTATTATTCTCAGCAATACCCCGTGAATCTACTACATATGGAACACTGATGGTTCAGCTAGCAAACCATGACCCCATGCACCAAACGTTTTATGTTCAGTGTGGCAGGACATTTTGAGAATTTAGTTGATGGTTTTCTCCCTTCCTCTTTCCTTTTCTTTGTTCAAACATGTAGCAGGTTACTCCTTGGATGCCTGAGTTAGTGGGTACAAACCATATGCTATGCCATTAGCTACAGCAAAACTTCTCTAACTGGACGGAAACAATGCCAGATCAAATGGACAGATGCCTTTGTAAATAATCCTGGTGCTACATGCCCTGGATTATTCTATTCAACCATGTCCAGAAAGTTAGGGAACTCAGTAGCTTTTTCAGGGTACATCTGGCAGCTCTCATAGTAAACAACACACAAAGGAAAGTTTGAAAATTTCCACAGTTTCTGAGCTATGCTGCCTAAGCATTTCAGATCTCTCTCAACTCTTCTAAGACCTACTGTAGGAGCATTTAAAATATCCATTGAAAATCAACTATACTTCAATAAAGAAATGACTAAATATCCAGAATGAAGTAGTGCGCACCTGATTTTTTTTCCCCTTATTTGACCACATTGGTCCAATCACTGTGGTTGCTTTGTCTGTAGGCTTCGCCCAGGCCCCAAGAGCCTGGTGTTCACTCAGCCTCACATGATAAAGTAACTATAAACCATTACAAGACTGCTTGGTCAACCTGACTGTGGTCACCATTGGACTAGGATGGGGCTGTTCCAGAACTCTCTAAATTTTAGACTCAAAAGACCCTTCTGGAAGTACTGAGGAGTGAGAGTAAGAAACCCCACACTCTGCCCCCAGGAGCTCTGGAATCGACCCAACTTGTGTCTTGGCCTCAGCCTAATTAAAGCCAGGAGGTCAGCGACAGTAACACCCGCTGATGGGGCTTTGCAGCTCCCTGAAGGCTGCGCAGACGTTTCTGCATCCATCCTCACAATGGCTCTGGGAGGTCTGCTGGCTAACTCGTAATAATAATAGTAGACACCCACTGGGCACTTGCTGTGTGCTAGAATTCCTGTGAGGCACTTCAGCGCCCATCACAGCCCATGGGTAACACTGTTATAGGATTGAAGCTCAGACAGAGGTTAGGAGGGCCTAAGTTACTCACTACGCTGCAGAGATGGGTCTGGGGCTGAGGTCTGCCCAGCCCGGCAGGCTGTGCCCGTCACCCCCACGCAGCAGGTGGGCCCCAGGGAGCGGAAGCCTCGGGGTAAGCAGGACCTCGCCCAGACCTCTCCTTCCCCAGCTGGTCTTCCTGTTACACGGTGCTAAAGGCACTCTGTATTCTGGATCATTAAACTTTAAGCGGCTTATAAACCCACTCAGTTTCGCTTACCCTGCAGCTGGGAGTGACGAGCTTAGCACCTGCCCCCAGTGGGCACATGGAGCGCAGTGGAACCAGCTTTGCTCTCTCCCCCTCTGTCCCCTCCTGCAGCGTCCCAGCCGGGCTGCCCGGCACAGGTACAGGTTTGTAAGTAAATTCTGATGCCCTTTGCAGATGAAGGAAATAAGGGTCCAGGGGCGGGGGGACGGGGGCGGCAGGCACGAGTCCTTTCTAAAAGCTCCGGGTGAGTCCCATGGCAGTCACGGCTGGGAACCATGGACTCAGGCATCCAGGTGTGAGTCCAGAAGGCAGTTGGACGGGAATTCAGAAGGAGACAGGGGGGCCGGCACATCATCTCAGCCCTATATGTATCTCAGCCCCTTGCAGAGGGAGAGATGGGTCCACAGCAGTTGTTTCATGTGGCACTTAGCCCGGGGCCATGCACAAGGAATACCTGTATTTTGGATGCTACTTACAATAGATGAGGAATTTTCTTTTTAATTGGAGTACAGTTGATTGACAATGTTGTGTTAGTTTCAGGTGTACAGCCCAGGGATTCAGTTACACGTATATATCTATTCTTTTTCAGATTCTTTTCCATTATAGGTTATTACAAGATATTGAATACAGTTCCCTGTGCTCCACAGTAGGTCCTTGTTGTTTATTTTATATATAATTGTGTGTATCTGTTAGTCCCAAGCTTCTAATTTATCCCTTCCCCCTTTCCCCTTCGGTAACCATAAGTTATGTACGAGTTCTATCCCTTTCCCCCCTGTGGTTTTTTTTTTTTTTAATTATTTTTTTAAAAGAGGTAAACTTGGTTCATAACATTATATAACTTTCACGGGTACAGCACTGTATTTCTACTTCTGTATACACTACAGCGCGCTCATCACCAAAAATTTAGTTTCCGTCTCCCCCGTCTGCTTGGATGACGGGGTTCAGCTCAGACCCAGAGGCTGCCTCCGCGCCTTCCGAGGGGAAGGCCTCCTGAAGACCCAAGATGCAGCTGGGAAGGTGGGGGGCACGTGATGCTCTTCTCCCAGTGAGGGGACTCGGGTGCAAGAGCCCAAGGAAGGCCTGCCGCCAGCAGGGTCCCTTTAAGTCTCTCCCTGGGGGTTCATGGCCTTGACCTCACGTCAGAATTAACGGGGAATTAGAAAAACACCCACCTTCAGGAAGCCTGACTTTGCACAAGTGGGTCGGGCATCAGCATTAAACCCGCCCCCAGGGAGGCTCCGCTTCAGCGAGCTTTGAGGACCAGCCCGTAAGCCGCCCACGGGGCCACGGGCTGTCCTTCCCCCTTGGGGCCCCTCCTCCTCCTCCTCAAGCGGGTCATTTGAGCTGGATTCAAAGGGCCTCCCCGGGGCGGCTTTTTCTGCAAAGCATCCTGTGTTAGTCCACCTGGTAGGGCCAGATGGAGTTCCAAAGTCCACGGAAAAATCCCAACTCCTGAAAGATTCTCATCTTATCAGCCATCTCCCTATTGCCCGCACAGAACATTATTGTGTGAGGTTTTTCTTTCCTTCTTCTTCTTCTTTTTCTTTTCTTAATTCCAAGTTCCTGGCAGCCACTAAAATGTCTCAGAGGCAGACGCCGGCCTCGAAAGACTGTCAGCGGAGTTGAAAATGGCAATTTTTAACAATTTGCAAACACCTCCCTTTCCTGGTCTTTCGCTTTGGACGCCTTTTGCCGATTTCAACGGTTTGCTCCGGGGCGTCTGTCTCAGCCCCGCTTCCTCCTCCGGCCCCTAGGAGCCCGCGGGGTTCTCCCAGGGCGCCTCTCTCTGGCCTCTCTGCCATCACAGCCTGGCAACTGCAGGACTCTCCCCATCCTGTTTCCGGCCCCACCCGCCCCCGGCCCTTTGGCCTGACTCCACCGCCAGGGTCAAAAGTGCAGCCTCGGCGCCCGGGGCGGGAGCCCGCAGCGCCCAAAGGCGGCAGCAGCGCAGCCTTGTTCTCCGCTCTGCACTTCGGCCCCTCCTCCTCCCAAGGCGGCCCTTGCTCCGCAGAGATAAGGCTCTCTTCTCAGTTCTTGCATCCCTTTCCCCCGATTCGCATTTCCTTTTCTTCCCAACCAAGGCGGCCCTTTGTGAAGGGGTGTGTGGCGTTCTGCACAAATATTTCATCTTTTCCAGTCTGCCCTCTGCACCGCCTGTCAGTTCCCGGGGCTGAAAGGGCTCTGTTTGCTCTAGCTGGTAACAGGATACTGTTTTGAAAACTGATGCAGAAGTCCGATTATTTATGAATCCTGCCTGTATTTTGCATGAATGCTTTTCAAGGCAACTCTAGATTTATTTTTTCTTCCTCGCCCCAAGAATTATGTTGCCAGTGGGAGTGTGGTAGCGGGCGGAGGGAGAAGCCTAGAGATGACCTTACCTTTTTACCCTGTGGCTTGGGAATCTCAGCAGCTCAGCGAGGACCGAGTGAAACAAACTCGGCCTCGGTTTCACCGGCGGTTTCTTTCAGGCAAGATCTCCCCCTTTCCCGCCAGGAAATGCCATTATTTCACACCAAATGGAGCTCGACCTGCTGTAGGAAGTCCCTGTTAGAAATCGCCTGTTCAACATACTGGAGAAAGAATAATGTAGAAATAGAATAATAGGAACCGATTTTTAGTAAACGGTTGGTTTGTGTCCCTAGTGCTTCTGACATTGTTGCTAATCGTTACCACAGCTGTGTGTGGCAAATGTCATTCCCATTTTACAGGAGGTGAAACGGCATGGTAACCATGGGGGTTGGGTTTTTCAGAACAGTACCTGCTTTAACTCTTCTCTGTCAATGTCGGACCAAATGGCAGATCTTAACTGTTTGGAAAATGTGACCGAGATCACATTTTTGTCTCTGTTGAAGTCATCCCTAAAGCAGCGAAGGAGTCCGTGGAAACATGGACCCCATAAAATTACGGATTGAGGGCTTTTGGTGAAGTTTGGAGGAGAATAAGCCGTGGGAAAAGAAAGACCCCTTTGCAAAAACTGGCCTAGAGTCCAGACCTAGAAACACTCCTGGTTAACCCAAATATGCAATAATAGGGGGAAGGGAAAATTAATTACAGGACAGCACAGTAACTACGGTGCTGTTCTCATGGATCACATATATTTTAGAAAATATTAGTTGGGGGAAATCTTGGAGTGTATTAAGTGAAAAGAGTGGGCTACAGAATTAAAACTCCGTAATTCCAACTTTACAAAAAATAGAAAAAAACATGGAAGGAAGACCAAAAGTATTAGCAGCGTTTATCAATGAACAGGGAGAATATTTTTATGGTTTTGAAGAAGAGTTTCTCTATGTTCCACAATGAATATGTATTGTTAAAATCAGAGCCCACCCAATAAAAGTACCAAAACCAAGAAAAGGGGAGCATCACGCATTTGTGTTGTAAGTAAGCACAACCCATTGCTGTGCTTCAAGTTGCAGCCTAGTGTAGGAAAATATATTCTTTGTCGTTCTTCGCCTTTCCTCTCTCCATTGAGATTGTTCTTTACTACCTGATCTTCTGTTTCCCCCTCTTTCTGCTGTTAGAGAAGGACCAACTTGAACAGGCGGGCTTGTGCCTCTGTGATTTAGACAGTTTGCGTGTGCCTCTTTTTCCTGTTCTTCTGAACTGTAGAACTAACCAGATATGAGACGGAAGGAAAATGAGGGAAAGAGAGGGTCACCTATCCAAGTCACAGTGCCATGTAGGTGCCTTGAGGGCCCTAAAGGAAGCCCACTGTGGTCCAAATGCTCTGCTGCAGTTGGGGTTCCCCCTGGATCCCCAGCTCTCCTAGGCATCGGCCCCTTTGGAAGCTGGTTGTGTGAATCTCCATGCAGGACATCGTAGCCTATCAAGAACTGCTAGCAGCTCAACACTCTGTGGAGCAGCTGCCCTGGATGACAGTAACGTCTGTAGTGCTTTCTCAGGCCGCTGCTGAGGAAATGCAAGGCCAGGAAGCCCTGGCAGAGCAACCCGAAGAGACTGGGCTGTAGTGGCCACTTGGCTTATGCTGGAAGAAATGATTTTCACGTTTTAGACATTTTTGATTAAAAAATGTAATTATTCTTCTAGTTGGAAGAAGTAATACATGTTTATTTCTTCACATTTTAGAAATCCAGAGCATTTTCCTTCCATTTTGGGAGGACACAGGAAATCTTTCTAAGCCTCCTAATGAAGTCTTTACTTTAAAAATTCACCTTGAAGACATTAAATTTGGTGGGAGAGCATGTCCTACTCTTTTCTCATAGACCTTTCAGGGGCTGGCTAGAGTTTATGCTCTATTTGGGGTTGTGAAACCAGAAACCTCATTTAAAATGGAGTCGGGAGGCCGGAAGGGGGCGCTCTAGTGCCCTCCCACTCCGTGTCAATTACATCTCCAGCAGGAAAGTTACTACTTTATCACCCAGCACAAGGAAGGAAGAATTTCTCTTTGCCCAGCAACAGCCCAGCCAATGAGAGACTGGCACAGCTCAGCCAATGAAAAGCCACCACACTTCACACATTGGAGTTTCCTCCAGTGGACTCTTTGTTTGTAACAACCTTTCCCAACTCCCCCTTCTCCTCTATAAAAGAATGTTCCTCTCTTTTCTTCTCTGGACCTGCCTTTGGTTCACCATAGACTGCATGTTCTAAAGAGCAATTCTTTGCTGTTCCCCAAAAACCCACTTTGTTGGTAAAATAACTATCTGTTTTATTGTTTTAGGTCAGCAGGGTACTCAAGGAAGTAGATGTATTGAACACAGATGAGAGGCTCAGGACATCTTGTCCCTAAAGGGACTAGGACACTGTTCTTGCACTGAGTTCTGAAGATTCTTCTAGGGTGGCACGGCCCCTGGCTTCCTCACTGTGGCCCTGTGAGCCTTGGGAAAACAGTCACCCTTCCCATATCTCAATGGCTTCTGCATAAAATGAAGATTATGTTACACTCTATGTCCCAAGGTGGTTGTGAGGAGCATTTGGAATACTGGATGTGATCCTGATTTGAAAATTAAATGTTGTAAAGGCAAGGTCTTATTCCTAGTTTTTCTATGATTCTGCATGTGTCCAGGAGTACCAAAAATCAATATCAAACATTTTCAAATCTCAAATAGTATGTGCTTAGCGCTGCAAAAAGGATTGTGGAGGATATAGAAGTAAAACACATGATCCAGGCCTCAAGGAGCTTACGTACCAGGGGAGACCACCAATGCTTGATGACCTCATTGTATAGTTCACACCTTCATTAAATAGTCCACACGGAGCCATTAGGGAAGACCATAGAGGAGACCATTAGGAGGTTGGAGGAGCAGAGAGGCCTCATGCAGTCTGGGTGGGGCTTGAATAGGTGACAGGGAAATGGTACAATCTCCCTGGTTTTTTGGGAAAACCAGGACCAAAGACACCCACCCAAGGGCAAATGATATATTGGGTTCAGGGTGCATCAAGAAAAAGTGATGGACCAGACAGACAGTGCTGAGTAATAACAGGGAACCAGCTGGGAAGCAAAGGGACAGATCCTAGTGGAGAGGAGTCCCAAGACTCAGGCAGAGCTGAGTCCCCAAAGAAAGAATGTATCCACATAAGCAGCTCTACACCCCAATATCGACACCGCTGTGTGCTCAGTGCATCTGGTAAGGAGCTGATAATGTTGCTGTGCGGAGAAATTGAAAATCTATTTCCAAATGTCTTGGAAACTGTATAAGTGAATGTAAATCTTAGTTTATTTTAATAAATAAAGATAACTCAGGAATAGGAGTAATATTTTCCTCTTGAATTTCAGAGGGCGTTGATTGTGGAAAATTATCCAAGATAATGCATTTTTTTATTCTAAATTATTATTTATGGAAATACTAAATGAAACACTTGGGGAGAGAAATAGTAAGATTGCACGCGTAGAACATTTATGAGTTTTGCAAAAAGATCCATCAAATTGTAGAGCTAGCTAGCTTCCCTTCACCTTGGATTCCAAAGCACTTTTTGGATTTGGATTTTTGTTTTGTTAAAAAATTTTCCCCTAGTCTTTGAATAGCTGGCACCAGGACCCATGCCCACCTAGGTCATTAACATGGTACCACTGGTTTTAATGATGCAGGTTTGACTAAGAACGGAGACTGCAAGGTGGATGAATGACAAGACAATAATAATGAAAAATACATATTTATGGACCTCTACAAGCACTGATTGTTGATTTAGCACAGTGTAATGGACACTAAAATTCTCAGATTTTCTTCAGCCATCTTAAGTAATTATTTTTTGATTCTTACATCAGAAGTTTCAAAAGTTGTATTTTTTTCCCATGCTTTGTAATGCCTGTTAAATTGTCACAGGATTATGTTTGTTTAGGCATATACAAAACGTTTATATTCTTTTGGAAAGTAGCGTTCTGCTTTTAAAGCCTGTGTCTGGAAGTAAAGCCAGTGGATGCGAAATGAGCCAACAGTAAACCAAGGCAGCTGGCCACTAGAGAGCATTTATGGGTTATTTAGGTGCTATGATGAAACCATCAGTCTGACTCGTGGGGGCTTTCTTCTAAGTGGGCAACTTATTTGCAGGCATAACCATTTTTCCAACAAACCTCAGTTCGGTGCATTCTCACGGTGAGATTGTGTTCAACCTGACCCTAAAGTTCCAACAAGACAGGCCCAACCACTTCTAACCGTAGCAGGACAGAGAATGGACAAGGCAAAACTCAGCAGAGTGGAGCTGCCCTGTAGAGGAGCCACCCCTGCATGGAGCAGAGGGCATCCTGGGAATATCTCTGGGGATCTGAACTCCTCAGCCCACTGTTCCAGGTGATGAAATATCTTTAGTCAGGCCAGTTTCCAAGCAAACTAATAAAATCTGTAGGTCTAAGTCTGGAAACAATTTTGTCATGAGGCTGTAAGTGTGGTTTTTGATAGGTTTAATTTAAATGGATGCTGGAATAACATGGGGAACCCTGGGGCTATAAGAGCTGCAACTTCATCTATTTGGTCCCATTAGAACACCCATCATAAGTGCCTGGAGGAGTCAGGAACATTCTCTGTGGCCAAGATGAGCTGAGGAAGGGCTAGTCATCCGATGGCTAGGAGAAGAAGGACTTACTGCTCCAGGACAGAGGTCAGCAAACTATGGGCATTCCTCCAGCGTCCTTGACCTGGGAATCGTATTTTTAAAATAAGCAGCCATTTCAGGGCCACAGGAATCAGGACTTATTACGGTAACGAAGAGAAGCTTGTTCCTTCCAGGGCTAGAACATTTTGTAGGTGACTTTTCAAGTCTTAACCATGTGCTATCACGACATCCTTGAACTTTAGTCAGGGTAAAGTCAAGACATCTAAATGGCACTATTTATTTCCTTAAAAATGTAGCTTAGCTTGCCCTCTCCAACTCTAGAAGGGCTATTAGGAGGAAGGGTGACAAGATGACAGGACTGTTCTTACAAATCCTAGGGGGCTGTTGTGAAGCATCCTTGGGGCCAGTCCAGTTCATGAAACCTCACATCCCTTTTTCCACTGAGACAGGTCTTTGCCCTCACAATGCTTCTTCCAGCCTCGCCTAAGGAGGAGAGGGAAGCAGGAACAACAGAGCAAGGCATGACAATCCAAATATTCTGAGGTTCAAAAACCATAGACAATTAACCCATGTAACCAGTGGTGCCCAGGGTTTAGTGTCATTTGCTTCTGAGATCCAAGGACTCCATCCTTTTGCCTGGTTAAGACTTCCCTCTCCCTGGTTTTTTCCTAGTCCATATTAGCCTCGGCAGCAAGTAAGCAGCTTTTATAAGGATGGGTCATTTGGTTAAACATCCACGTCTCTGAAAATCTGGGATCCCCAAGTGAGTGACCTGATTAGCAACGTTCACAAGAAATACAGCCGCAGAGATGATGGTGGGTGCCAGCTTAGCCATGTCTCATGCACAACCTGGGGAAGTTTCCTGTCCATTTCTCATGCAACTGACGTGGTCATTTTCCTCTCCCTGCCAAAGACTTCCAAAATCTTATCCAAATCTAGAGCAAACTCGAGCTTTTTCCTCTGGTGTATTGTCTTCACGGATGCTCTCCAATTCACATGAGAAAGCACCTCGCTCTTCATTGTTTGGAACACCTTGATGTTGAACGCAATTGCAAATTATTCTGACTCCTTACCACCTCTCCTCCCCATACTAATCCCTTCTACCAGCTTCACTGCACATCCACACCCTAATAGAGGAGGGTATAGACCAGGTCACATGAAAATCGCTGGACCACTCTGCAGAGGTGAACTTGTCTCCATCCGCTGCAGCGGTGATGGACGGACACACTGTAGGTTCCACCCACGTCAGCTTGTCTCCCCAGGAAAGACTCTTACCAGTAGTTCATCCCATCTGTCTCTTTAACAATTTTCTTGGCACAGATAATTGCATCTGTGAGGTCGTCGGTGATCAAGGCTGTAAGAGAGAGTAGAGGGTTAGCCGAGATTTTATTGTTGGAGCTGGGGAGGCGCGAATGAGATCTTCTTCACTTATCTCCCTGCTTTTGGAGCAGGAGGGCTGGAAGAACTATGAACCGTACCCTTATTTTTGTTACACTTCTTCACAAATCAAAGAACTGTTTTTGTTTCTAGACCGTCCACATCTTAAAGTTTCAGACTCCTTGATGTTTCAGAGGAATGGACCAGCCCTGAAAGGTTTTTGGAAATGTGTTTAGGGAAAACACAACAGGAAAATGTTTTCTATGGCCTAAAGAAACACACAAGTGAGAGAGGACAGTACAGTGTTTTCTTTACTTGTGTTAATTTGACATGGAACATCTCTTTATAGATAATTATGAAACCTTTGTCTATTGTAACTTTCTGGTCTGTGCAATAATTTTCTTTTTACCCAAGGTGTTTTTCACATGCAGAAATTTTTAAGTTTTACATCAAATACATCAATCTTTGCCTTTGTTACTTTTTCTATGGCTTTCAGATGTAACAAATCTTTCAACTGGAAATGTGTTCATTGATATTGCTTCACCAGAGGTGGCCTCAAAAACCTTCTCAACACAAACATGACAGAAAAAGGCAAATAAACAAAAAAAAGTCCAACATCACTTCTGTTGCAGGTTGGTTCCTCCAGAAGCAGTTGCTGAGATGGGTTTGGAGTGCAGGGTATTTATTAGGGATCCACACCTGTTGAAGAAATGGGCGGAAGCGGGACTGGGCAGGCAGAGACCGTAGCTGTGACCTAGGCCCATCAAACCTCACCCCCGGGCCTTGAGCCTCTGCTGAACGCTGCCCATCAGAGTTGCCCAGGTCGGACCCCTCTGAGGCCCAGTTTTTATACCCCTGCTGCACCCACTCCCCGGGTTTGGGCTGCCCACAGGGGCAGGACCTTAGGGGATGCAGCTCTTGACGCCCGAGCAGGTGCCAGTAGGCAGTGCGCACATCACACAGATGCAGCTGGGACCAAATGTCCTTCCTCTGAGGGGAACCTGGGAGATCCACATCCACGCCCACCACAGCCACCAATCCAAGACACGAAAACCCAAACCACTTGACAGCATTTCTATTTATCAACTGAGCAAAGATTTTGTAGGAATTGGGTAACGCTCGATATTGGCAAGGGTGCAATGACATATGCACTCCTGAGTTCTTGCCGATGGAAGTGTAATGGATTCAACTTTTCTGGAAAGCGAATGAAGCTTTATTAGCTTATAAAAATCTTTTGCCTTGTTTCTGGGAAGAGAATTATTTATGACAATAGCTATTGCTATTAGTTGACCTTTATGGAAAATGTACCCTATGTCCGGCACATATGAAGCCTCTTCATGCATTATCTCCCTCATACTACATGATTACCATGGTTACAGCCATTATCATCCCTGTAAACTGAGGTCACACACCCAGTAAGCGAGTCTGCCTTCAGACCTAAGGCTCCTTCCTTCCAACAGAGCTACTGCAGCTAAGATTCCCACCTGTGCAACACCACCTGCTAACAAAGTCGATAATAAAAGTATAAATACTTCATTGATTTTTCAAGTAATTATTATCCAAACTTAAGGGCTTGGTATCTAATACAAGTTCAGATTACTTAGAAACACTTCACTTCGCGTGCATACATTCTTGATGAGTGCTTGAGACCCCGTGGTTTGTGATTGAACACGGTTGGGGCCTGTTTCCTAGGAGAAGTGGGTTCTCTGGGGTCTCCAGGGATGGCAGGACACAGATTACGCAGAGTCGGGAAGAAGCAGAGGGTACGCTGTTAGACCTGCCTCGGCGCAGCCCCGGGGCCAGTACGCGGAGAACAAAGCTCGTGTTTGCGGTGGGGCAGGTTGCCCGTCTGGAGATGCTGTGCACAGTTTGATGGGAGGAGTAGGTACTGCAGGCCCAGGTCGTTCAGATCGTGGAAGGTGTTTGTCAATGCCCCACTTCGTTGCACAACGGAGATGTTTTGCAAGTGCAAGTTGGACGTGACTTTGAACTTCCTTAGGATAATGTGTTAAGCTAGGTCGGGGCTGGGGAATAAAGAAGCTGGCACGGGGCTGAGATGTGAGAAACCCAGAGAAATTGCCACAGAGGGGCAGCAGAGAGGCAGAAATGAGCCCAGAGAGCAGGTATGTACCGGCGCCCGGGCCAAGAGCGGCTCCTGCTCGATTTACTTCAGATAGACAATTCTGTCCAGCCAAACACAGATAAGGAAAGGGTTACGTCGAACATCAAAGCATCGTTCCATGGAATCATTTATTCTCCCCCACCCAACAAAAGAAAACAGCAAGAATCTGCACAAAAAGAACTCGTTCTTTTCAGTTAAGATGAGTTCCACTGCAGAGTCTGTCTCTCCCCAGCCTAGTCCTCGCCCCCAACGGAAAGACCACTATCTTAACCCAGAGTTTACATCTCCTTGTCCTCTCTGAAGTGACAATGGCCAACTCAGATACCAGGCTGATATGAGAAATAGAGATTAACATAAGTGGGCTAGCCCAGATACAGGGGGCCATGATGGTTTTCTTAAACATCTCTTATTTTAATGAGGACTGAGTTATTGGAGGGAAATACAGATTGCTCTTATATTATTATATGTATGTGAGTTTGTGTATACATGGATATGTTTATATTTCTATATATGTATATATAGCAAATATTATGTCCAGATAGTTTGGGGAGGTCGGCAGCAGTTTGAGGAAATATGATTTGGTCTGCGACTAAGAAGAGCACGTAGCTGCAGCAGGCGGGCGGGAGGTGCGTGTATTCTGTACACGTATGAGGTGTCACCTACGTTGCACACACGCTCGAATGCTAGCCTGTTTCTAGGTTCCCACGACGAATGTCCCTACTTCTGTAATCCATGGGACAGAATGACATTGTCCCTAAGTACAGCCTCTCTGGCCTGAGGCTGGGGGCGGCCGGTCATAGAGGGTGATTAGGGTATAAAACCAACATCCTGTTTTCTATTTTAAAGCTGTCCCTAAAAATCCCAGGCTTTTTATGATGAGAAAGCAGATATGAGTGATCCTTCACCTCTAACCATGAACCATCTAACATTATAATTTCTGAGAATCCATGGTTGTCTTGCAGATGCACGTTTACCCCAAGGCTTCCTTAACTGGCACAACGTTGGACAATAATCAGTAAACTGCATGTAAAGTCAAGCGCGGCTGTGAGCAGCAGATTTTCTCTCCTACTGTAAACAACTAGACAACTAGACAAAACGTGTGATCATGATTTTCAGGCATTAGACAACAGGGAATGCAGAATCCTTGAGAGACAGAAACCAGACGAGGCTCACCTTGTGACTGCTGTGACTGTCTGCCCAGTGCCACTTTCCAGACCTTGAAGGTAAAACCCAGACGGGAGATGGCATTCTACGTGGAGAAGACAGAGATGAGAGGCTGAGACATTTGGCATTTGTCGAGAGGGTCCCTGAGAGGAAGGAGTCACCAAAAGGAGCACGCCTGAGCTCTGCAGAGAGATACCACTGAGTCTTTGGCTGAAGGCCAAACCGGGCATGTCAAGGGTAAAACTCCATGAGACTAGTCAGGGAACTGTTGCGAGGGACCTCAACAATTGCAGGGCTCAGCCAGGGCTGGGAGACGTGATTTCTGACTGGCCAGAGGAGAGGGACTTTGCTGAACCTTAGGATATTCAAGAGAGGCTAAAAGGGAAATACTTGGAGAGTAAGGCTGAACTAGCCCTCCCATAATGACTGCTCTAGAACAGCCCTGACCAGAACTAACTGCTTGCCAAGATGGACTTCAATAATCCTTAAAGGAAGACAACACAATCCAGACACTTAACCATGTAATACACACGCTGTCTAGTATCCAATAAAAAGAGATCACATGGACGAAGAGGTATGGAAATGTAACCCATAACCAGGAGAAAGATCAGTCAAAGGGAAGACCCAGAAGTGACAGAGTTGATTGAATTAGCAGACAAGAAATTTAAAACAGTGCTTATAAATATGTTTATTGCTATCAAGGACTTACAGGAAAAATGAATCAAATGAGAGAAATGAAAGGTGTAGAATAATTACCTAGCGCTGAAAAAAATGCATTATCTGAAATGAAACATTCAACTGGTGAATTTAATAGATTAGGCACTTCAGAAGAAAGATCAGAGAACTTGAACATAGGGTGGTGGAAACAATTGAAAAAGAAAAAACTCAGAAAGCGAAAAAGGCTGAAAAAAAAAATGAAGAGCCTCAGTGACCTATGGGAAAACATTAAATGATGTAACACGTGTGTTATGAGACTCCTAGAAGGAGAATTAAAAAATTATCCACTCAGGGATCCAAAATGTTAGTGACTATCAAGCAAGATAAACATACACACAAAACAGACATTTGTGATCAAATTGCTGAAAACTGGTGACAAAGAGGAAATTGTAAAAAGGGGCTAGAGGAAAAAGGACGCATTACCTACAGGGAGCCCAATGAGACAATCAAGGGTCAACTCTATTATATGTGAAGTGGTATAATGCTTTTTGAAGGTAGAATGTGATGCATATTGTAAACCCTAGAGGAACCACTAAAAATAAAACAGAAGTACAGCTAATAAGCCAGTGGTGGAAATAAGAGAGAACACTGAAAATATTCAATTAGTCCAAAAGAAGGCAGGAAAAATAAACCAAGAATAGATGGAGAGATCCCACAAATAGATGGTAGATTTTAAAGTAATCATATCAGCAATTACATTAAATATAAATGATCGAAATCAAGGCTCAGCAAACTATGTAGGGCCCACAGGCCCACCCTCTGTTTTTGTAAAGGTTTTCTTAGAACACAATCATGCCCATTCATTTACATATCGCCTGTGACTGCTTTTGCGGTACGTGAAGAGTTGAATAGTTACAGAAGAGACTGTAAGGCTCACAACACCTAAACCTGTCCCTTTCAGAAAAAGTTCCCTGGTCTAAACATTACTGTTGAAAAGCAGAAACTGTTGGACTGGCTATAAAAGCAACACCCAATTATATGCTGTCTATGAGAAATTCACTATAAATGTAAACATATCAAAGATATTAGTGATAGTTTTTTTTTTTAAGTTTTCATTTCCCAGCATAATCTCTGCTTTCAGTAAGTTACTTTTAGCTGGTTTTTGTTGTTGCTGTTGGTGGTGGTGGTGGTCTCATTCTTTCTTGTCAGTGACACTCCTATGAAGTCTAATGCCCCTTAGTTATCTGCACTTATTTAGGAGAGGGACACTAAACAGCTGATTAGAAGTTCTGTACACAGAGGTGGGGATTCTCAACTGTGCATCTCACTGTAGGGACATCTAGCTAGTTTGTTCACCGGGAGGCCCCACTTTAGTCATTTCCTTTCCATCTGGCTGGATTCCCCAGAAGAGGGTCTTCTCTTCTGGAGAGCTTAGGCTGGCTGCCAACATTCCAGGACCGGAGTGAAGGAAGGTGACTGGAACTACAGAAACGTAACTCCATGTTTCGTATGGAGCCCTCACACTCAAATGTTGGCGAGGTCCTTCAGTTGAGAGACGTTCTGCTTATCCTGTCCAGGAGAGAGAGCCCCAGTGTCCTGCCCAGGCTGGGGAGGAGCAGTCAATACATGAATGGAATCAGGAGGGGAATCAGCTGCTCCTTACCTGGATTTCCAACTGATCATCCTGTTTTCAACCTGCCTTCACTCCGGTTTCCAGAAGTAGCTGAGGCTGCTGATTTCTGAGCCCTTTTGGGATCCTGTGGTTGCTTCTTGGCTTTCCCACGGTCAGTTTAAGATTCAGGATTCAGCAATTCTCTAATTGCTAAATTAGTCACCACTTGTCCTCTCGCTTTCCAGCTTCTAACAATATACACATCCAACCACCATGTTGAACTAGAAGACTCCACTGGCAAGCTCATAGGGGATGCTAATGAGTGGGACCAAGCAGGGCAGGCGTTTAAAAGTCAAACCTGTAGCAAAGTGAAGGTACTGAATGCTTGAGCCTCGGAGATCAGAACTGAAGGTGAGAAATACCTACTAATTATTTTCAAACGTTCAATAAGTTGCTGTGTATAAAATAGAGAAAATCTGTTTTGAATAAATCCAGAAGGAAAGACTAGCATTAATGGAATAAAGCTATAAGGACATGGATTTTGGCTCCACAGAAGAATGCTCTAAATTAAGGGTTGACCAACAATTGGTCAGGAGGTAGCGAGCATCCCACAGTAATGCAGGAGTAGGGACAACTTATTAGGTAAATTAACGTAGTGTTCCATCGTTCATACCTTCACACTTACGTACTGATTATCTTGTATGTGTCCAAGAGAAATAAAACTTTATTTCCTGCTCCTAAGGAATTTTATCACTCTTTGTCTTCACCCTTGCTCTTTTCCCTACATTCATTTAGTTAATGAATATTTCTTGAGCTCCAGCAATGGCCAGGGACCATTCTAGGCACTGAGGATACACCTGTGATCAAAACAGATAAAACTCCGGCCCTCACGGAGCTTACCTTCTAGAAGGGGAGCAAACAAGACAACCACTTACTTCACTCCTGTTGAGTGTCCCTTGCATATTCTTCTCCATACCACCAGCCATGACCATCATTCAGGTCTTTTTATCTCTCACTTAAATCATCTCTTCTTTAATCTCTCTCACACCCAGCTTGCATATTAATTTTTCGGAAGCAATGTTGAATCAACTGACCTATTCTGATTTCCTAGTGCAGGCAGAAATCAGTGTATGCTCCTTAGCCTGGGTCCCAAGGTCCTCTGTGGTCAGGTAGCCCTCAACCTTTACAACCACATGTCCTGTTATTTTTCATGCATCTTTTTGCTTTTTTGTTCTCCTTACCTGGAATGACACTTCTCTATCTTTGAATATCCAAATCTTACCTATCTTCCAAATCTTAGATAAAATATCATTATGTCTACAAAGCTTCCCATGACTTTATTAATAATATCTCTTTCCTTGGAAGCCCACACCTGTTTACAGTCATTTATCGAACTTCGTACAAGCACATATTCTCTTCCCTAACACCAGAATTCGTGTCTGATGTGGCCTGCTATGCTCAGTTCTGTGCACACATATATTTCTCAAGTGATTGAAGTAAAAGACATGGAAGTGAATTCTAGCGTCATTTCTACTGTTTAAGAAGTGCTACGTGAAGTGAATTTATTTGTCTCATTCTATACAAAGAAGCATAAACTGCATGTATTGAGTGAATTGCTTATGGAAAGCAGTTGGTGAACAGCTTTTTCCTTCTTGATGAATATATTTAACTTTCCTATGCATGAAAGGGTAGTAAGGTCACTTATCCAGGCCCCTGTTTTTGTGGTGGGCTTCATAAAAACCACCCTAGAAGGGAAAAGTCATCTTTGGACAAGCAGGCCACAGGATCATGAGTGTCGCCTCGGGGAGCTGTTGAATAATGTATGAGCCTGGTGTAGACCGACTTGCACATCTGGACTCCAAATAAAGCAGAAGGTGGGTGGATTTCCATGATCAACTTTCCTGTCTATCCCTAAGGATAATATCTGTAGAGTCAAAAGCACACCTGAGCAGGCCACACGACAGTGGTTTTTCTCTTGCAGCTTCGCATGCCTGCACCACGCGTAACTATTTACCTGAAACATGCCGTAGTCGGTGCTTCCGTCCTCCAGGTCAGTCTGAGCAGTGGTGTTGTAGTGGCTCTCGTTGTAGGCCATGCAGATCCCTAGAGGGAGAAAAAGCCAGAAATGTGAGGGAAAAAAAATGCATTTTTTTCCTCCAACCCTGCTCTTAGGGCGAGAGTTCCCTTACACATGTTAAGGGAACATGCTCTGCTCCTGACAAACCCTGGGGAGGGTCAGGGCTGGTAGAGCTCCCGAGGGGCACAGGATGGGCGGGGTGGCACACACAGTCAGTGGTTGAGTTTGGACTAAGCGTCAGGTCTGCCCCCTACACAGTCAGCAAGAATGGTGGCGTTTTCCCTTCCCTCGCTGCTGTCACTCCTCCAGGAGTGAGGACAAGACGGGCAGGAGGAGGAGAGAAGCCCCCGAGAGCAGCAGCCGAGGACATGTGATCAGCCAGCAGCCGTCCCTGGTGGGGCAGAGCATGGACAGGCTAGGAGCAAACAGAAGAGAGTGTGGATGGGGCCTGTGACATCTCAAGGGAGAGTCCAAGGGAAGAAAGAGAACAGGAAGGGAGAAACCTCACAGTTTCCAAGGCTAAAGCCTCGGTAATTGTCCAGGCCAGCCCTCGAAAATATTTTTGCCAGTTTACAGCGAGTGTAGATTTTGGGTTCAACGACTGTGATCAGGCAGCCCATCAGGGCCAAAGTACCAGCAGCCTCGTCCCCAGGCCTGTTGAAGGCAGAACCTGTCAAAAATGAGAGACCACATCAGACAGCCCTGCTTTGTCCTGATTCCTGAGGCTAAGTCTATCGCCAATGAGAACTTCGAAATCTGCCGGCCTAGATGTTCCCTGTCACTTGTGAACATTCAGAACTAGCATCAGGGAAAAACCAAGGGCAGTGAGTACACAGTTACAGGGGAAGGGTGAGTGCAGGCTCTCTAACCCTTTCTACATGGTTGCTTTCAAGTAAATGCTATGTTCCCGGGACCAGGCATGCAGAGAAATTAACCCTCTATTGATGTCCCGATGGAAACCACAGAGTGTGAAGCATTTCTAGGATTCCCATTTTAACTCTATGGAACAAAACAAAACAAAACAAAAAATAGAATACGAAGAGGTAACCATTCCCTATGCACGTGGAAACAAGACACCTCAGTTTCAGCCAGAGATGAAATATACATGGGTCTACATGGACAACGTTAAGATTTATTGTTGGGGGTTTATGAAATGGAGAAGATTTAGCACCTTATCCTTCTTCCTTTCTCTTTTCTCGGTACTTTTCCAAACGTGGGAATGTTGCTTCAGAAATATCAGTGTTACATTGCAAATGCAATGTTTCTGGGGTTTCTTCCGTCACTGTTTCATGGGCCTTCCTAAAAGTCTGGTGTCAGCTCAGGAGCACGAAGCGGGTGGATGAATGACTACGGGTCAAAGAGGAGGGAAGTGGTGGTGGTGGGCGTGGAGAGGACATAAAAGGATCCCACTGAATTATTTAAAATGCGAGCAGGATTAGGAGGTCCACGCCTCATCGGCTACTGGTTTTCCAGAAGTGATTCCTCTCCTGAAGGACTCTGTCTTCCGTTTCTAGAGTTGTTAGTTTCTCCTCGTGGAGCTAAGTTTTCCAATTGAGAGTTGAGGCTAAAAACAGGGCTGAGTATTCAGCAAGGCCAGAGGGAGAATCATTATGGGGGCTTTAAAGTAATTAAGCAATAAGGTGACTACATGTCAGATGGGGTATCTAGAATACATATTGGTGAGTAGCAAGGGTCATTAACTAGGTCTGCTTTTGTAAGTAAAGTTTCATTGGAACATAGCCACGCCCATTCGGTAATATATTGTATATGGCTGCTTTTTCCAGTTGAGTGTTGTGTTAGAGACCGTATTGACCACAGAGTCTAAAATATTTATTATCTGGCCCTTTATAGCAAAAGTCCCTGGGGTATAGCAGCGAGCTATACCCTAGCATTGTGCCAGGCACTGAGAAGGAGACCAGCTTTATGACACAGAGCTTACAAATTCAGATGGTTTCCACCCCTTGTCTTAGAATCTCACTGGTCTCAAACAAATCAAAATAAAACAAAACCCCACAGCAGTGCTGGCCCCAAGTACAAAGTTCTACATCCTTCAAGCCGGGGGTTGCCATTGCTGATTCTTTGGGACAGTGGCTTCGTTAGAGTAATTTAGGTCTTACTAAAAACGTACCTGCCTCGCAGACACCCCTCAGGTGATTCTGGCGGAGAAACACTTCTACTTACTCAATCAGTGATCGGCGGCTCACACGAGCTTCCTGTATCCCGTGAAGCCATTCCTGATTCTTACAAGGCACAAGTCATCTTGGCCTCAACCAAGGACCTTTCTTTAGAGCTTTAGAGAAAGAAGAATTCTTAGCTCTTTTGTCTCCAGCTGTCTAGAGAGTCTAGAATTCTATTTCTTGGGACTTAGGTGGTAACTACATTTTGGAACTTTCTACTTCTCCTTTCTTCTACTTCCTCACTACTCGACTCCACTGGGGCCTCCCATTCCAGTGAGAGCTTGTTTCTAAAGCAGCAGTCTCTAAACTTTATCACAAATCCCACTGGTAAAGAAAATTAAGTGTGTATTCCCAGTAGGTATATATTGAATTATAAATCACACTCATGTTCTTCTGTATTAAATAAATAAATTGTTCTAAATAAATAAATCTAAATAAAATATCTGCTTGTTTGCATAACTCTGATAGCCACTTATAAAGTTGAGCAAACGTGAAATACTTGTGTGATATTGTGCTTTACAATAAGGAGTATGTATCTGGTCTTCACCCCTGTTTCTCGGAAACACCCTGATTAATAAGAGTGAGAAAGGTGTCTGATATTCATAACAAACCCCTTTTAACCACACCTGAGTTTGTGTTAATGATATGACTTTCGAAGCATCTAAGGATGGGGGCTGGTCGCCAGGGGAAACAACCATGTGATCAGAGGGTTGGAGCTTTCAGTCCCATCCCCTCACCTCACCCCTGGCCTCCAGGGTGGGGAGAGGGGCTGGAGGTTGTGTCCAGTCCCCAGTGGCCGGTGATCTAATCAATCGTGTCTATGTAAGGAAGCTTCCATAAAAACCCAAAAGGAGGGGCTCAGAGAGCTTCCACGTTGGTGAACCAGAACATAGCCACATGCTGGGGGGGCTGGTACCTGCTAAACTCGACACGGACAGAAGCTCCTGTGTTCAGGACCCTTCCAGGCCTGACCCTGTGGATGTCTTCATCTGACCGTTCATTCGTAACCTTTAATAGCCTTTGTAATAAACTGATAATCTAGTAAGTAAACTGTTTTCCTGAGTTCTGTGAGCCCCTCTGGCCAATTAACCAAACCAGAAGAGGAGGTTGTGGAAGCCTCCAAATTATAGCCTGTTGGTCGGAAGCACCAGTAACAACCTGGGCTTGTGATCGGCTGTCTTGCGGGACCGAGCCCTTACCCTGTGGGATCTGAGGCTGCTTCTCCATGGAGATAGTGTCAGGACTGAGTTAAATGACAGGACACTCAGTCAGTGTCCATTGAGAACTGAAGAATTGCTTGGTGGTGTTGGGAAAACACACAGACTCAATGGACTTGTTTGTGGTAAAATAAAAATGATTAATCTCTAAATCTGACAACACTTTTAGCTACTTTGCCCATGACAAACCCAGCAACCATGGCACAAAAGAATTTTGAGATCTCTCTGCTCATTACAAATCATTGTGAAGATTCTATTATTTAAAGGCCTCATGTTTACAAAATTAACCATACTAACTACTAAAGCAGTTAACCCTACTAATATAGTCTGATCTTACTTTTTTATAAAATGGGACCACGTTGGTGATAATCTGGGCCGTCTAACGTTGCAATAAAGCTGAAAGAAATGAGTGTCTATATTATTGTCGCCCCGCTTCTCTGGGGCACGTAAAATCGGATGAAAGACTCAAGAACAATACAGCTCAGGTATGTGACGGCTGGCGACCGGCCCCTGGAACTGGAGAGGAACCCATCTGGACAAGGGATGGCCTTCGATCAGGATTCTAGGCTACCTTCCTCTGAAATAATAAGGAAAAGGGATAAAACAATGAAAAAAATGCTTTGGTTCATCTTTTTCTTGTTGTTCTACCGTGCGTGTTTGTTTACTTTTACAGTTTTCTCTGCCATTTTTATGAGTGGAAGCACCTGGAAAGTTAAGAATGCAAGGTCTGGAATCAGACTGCCAGGATCTGAATGTCTGCCCTGACCAGCTACTAAGGGTCACTCTAACTTCTCTGTGCTTCAGTGGCGCCTTCTGCAAAACGGGAGCATAACAGTACCTTCTTGAGGAGTAGCTACTTGGTAGCCCGAGTGAAGGCGATCCGTACAAGCTGTTAGAATAGCGCCTGATACATGGCAAGAGCCTCCACACATCCTGGTTACCACCGTCATTCATGGAGACGACCGCTATGGCTCCTTTTATTGCCGTGGTGAGGAAAATGAGGTCTCAGGCAAAAGCAGCAGGCAGGTTGGGTAGCTATCTTGAGGGGGCAACATGAGACCCCCCTAAATAAAGACGGATTCATCAACAGGGTCTGGAGGGTGTGCGAGTGAGAGTTCTCAGTGCAACGTTTTGGGGGATCTGAAAACCTTTTGTAAGAGACTGTACAGCGAGGGCATTCACGTGCATTCTTGCTCTTCGGGGATTCTAAGTTTGACCAAATCCCCAAAGGAACCTGGGACTTCCAAAATGTTAGGAACTGCTACTTTGGAGCCTGCTCCGCCAAGGTTAGACGGCTCACCCCCTGGAGCCCTCTGCCTTGCCTCGAGGGACCTGCTTGGATAGGACACGAAGCTTCCGTGAGTCTTTCATGCCACACGAATCTTGCCCTGGCTTAGTGTTTTGCCTTCTTAATGTTTCTATTCCTTGACACTTTTGACATTTGCAGAACGTATAATGAAAGATCTCCGGTGTTGCAAACACTCCCAGATCCTTCAGGCGTGGTTCAGGACCATAGGATAACATTGATTACTCCATGAAACACACACTGACTAAACTTTGTGGCAGTCATTCGTGCTCTGATCCTGGGAGAATCTGTGTGTGTGTGTGTGTGTGTGTGTGTGTGTGAGAATGTTTAGTCCTTCCCATCAAATTCCTGCTTCCTTTTCCGCCCACAAATGCCGACCTATTGGTAGACCTTTTTCTTTGCCATCATCTTTGCAAATCTTCCCCATTTTCACTTTCAGATGTCAGTGTGTCGTGTTATCGCCATTTCTAATTTTTTTGAAGTCCAAGATAAATGCAGAAAAAACTTGCACTGTGGCTGAACTCTCCTTCACTTCTTGAGAGGAAGATGTCTGTGTGGCATGACTTTTTCCATCATTTAATCCAACTGTGGACTCTCCGACTACGAACAATCAGAACCCTCGCAGGTCCCTGTCAAAGGCAAAATGGATGTTGCTGGGGGCCAGACGACTGGGGAATGAGGTCCCCACCAAACTACCTCTAGCCTTGAATGTGTCGCCCCAAAAGGAGGGCCCCAACTCTGCTGGAATCCCGATTACATTGCCACTTTTAAGCGGGAAGGAAGTTTTATGGGAATAATCCTGATTCCCTTGCTGTCATTTGTTTATTGTATCCGAGGTTTGCAGTAATTTGTAAGCATGTGTTTAAAATTCTACGTAACGTGTATCTCCGTTCTCGATGCTGGCAGACTCCAATGGTGAGGACTGAATCGTCTGGTGACCTTTCCGATGTATAATTTAGATTCAGGAAAAATCCCGGTAACGAATCTGGATTCTTGAAGTTTACAATGAAAGACAAACTATTTATAAACAAATAATAAAACCAATCAAAATGAGATTTTTTTTTTCAACCAGAAAGACACTCTAGAAATGTCATAGTCTAATACTGTCTTTGGTTAGAAAGATGCGGCTTGAAGCGTTACCTTGCTGCATCTTAACGCGTAGCACAGTTTCTCTCCAAGTGAGCATTCAGTAAGTGCACGTAGAATGAATCTTTGTGATCAAGTGACTTGCTATAAGAAAATGTTTCCTGGTGCCTGGCACTACCTAGTCAGAGCTTAGGGCATATCTATGGAAACTCAATGTAAAAGCCAATCTTAATAAACAACCATTTAACCCAGAGATGCAGCTTTCCACAAACCAGCTAACATCACCGACAACAACTGGAGTCATCACTCTCCCTTCTGAGCAGAGCCATCATCTAGCAGAATTCTAAGCAAGAATTCCTTACATACTCATTGCTGTTACCCAGTATCCTGTATACAGTTAACTGGGGAGATACCTCTGTTCACAGTGGCTGACCTGGATTTCTGCACCCTTTAGAAACTGTCATTTCTTTTACCATCTCCCAGAACCCTTGACCCGCCCCTCCACCCCACGCCCTGAGTGCTCGGAAGGCTGGCCCCCGTCTCGCCTCACCGCCGTTCATTAAGCAGTGGATCATCAGCCTGGTGCCATAAGGTACTGCCACCTGGCCAGCTCCTCACTTGATAGCTACTCCCGTGTACCCAGGGCCCAGGATTTTACACTTGGCCTTCCACAACTTAATGTTTTTTGATGAAAAGATAACACTGCTTGCGAATCTGGATGGGTTTTCACGGCAGAGTTCGCACCACTAATGAGTTCGCTCAAGAAAAGTCCAGGATCCAAGACTTCATGGCAATTCCATTTGCTGACCCAGATGTGGTAATAACATTTGATATGAACTCAAGCTAGCGTCCCACGGATGTTAAAAATCATGGGCACTTCCAGGCGGTTATTATTTCTGATTTCATTTGGGGATTTGGGGAAACTCTTGATCCTTTATATTTTTTCCTTTGACTGGTAACCTGGTTTGTGGAGTATCTGAACCTCCTGCCTCTGGCTTCTGCACACAATCCATGCACTTTCCTGGTGATTCACATCCCCACTAGCTACTGGGAAGAGGTAGGCACAGGCCCATTTTGTTTTGAAGGCAGCTCTTGCAAAAGATTTCAAAGGAGGAGATGCTAAAATGATTGGTAAAAATGAGGTTGGGGTTTCTGTGGATTTAAACTAGTTATGCCTTTCCCGTGTCCTGCTAGAAAGAATCATCATATTTAATTTGGTTTTTGGAGCTGAGAGAGCAGCAGCTGGCTTTGGGATGATTGTGGGTCTTTGGGGAGATTAATTAAAGATACTTACATGGGCCAAGGGAGAATCTATCTGGTCCTGTGTGATGTGTTAAAGACACTCCTGTAACTAATTGCACATAAAAGATGAGTATGCACTTTTATCTACTAAAAATTATCACAACTTAAATTTTTTCCCTTTTCAAAAAATAGTGTAACCGTTTTGCAAAACAATACTTCTCACTTTTGATGGGTTTTGATGACGCAGGTTTCTTTTTTCCCCCAGAGAACTGCTTGGAGATAATACGATTTCTGTGATTATGCATATCCACTTTCAGTATAAAGCAGAGGCTGGAGGTATTTGGATGTCAAGAATTTTGCAGTATTTGGAAAGCCTGCACCTTTTAAAATGTAAGAATGTTTGGAAACGCAGAGTCTACTTGGCTTGGAAAATCCAAGGACTAAATTTGTACATCACCCCCTCCACTTTCTGCACCTGGGCACATCAGACACGTGATTCCGCCAGAGACTAGAGCTGACACCAGGCTCGGTTTCCACAACCTCAGGGCAAGGTGAGGAGGCCCGGCCTCGGGAATCTGCCCCCGAATGTGGAATGGAAAATCTAACCACCCCGCCCCTGAAGAAAATACGCGGAGCACAGAGAATCATTGCCCGGAGGGAAGGGTCCTCGCCTTGGAGACAAAGTCCAAGGGTGAATTTACTTTTTAATCCTAGGCAAGGAAGCTGATGTGAATGTAGATCTTTTGTTCATCTTTGCACGCATCACAGGCCCCAGCACGGAACTTCGTACACCGTTGGTGTACCATAGGTCTTTGTTTGACTTGCATTATTAAAGATCTGGAACATTGTAAAATGTCTTATTTTTCAGATGCTACTAATAATCACAAAAAGACATGCGTTTGAAGTGATTGTCTAGCATTCAGATTTCTATTTGAGGGGGAATGTATGCAATATTAATGTGGCTTGGTTTCCTTTGAAACTAATATATATTATATAACTTATATATTATACAGATGGCAGTATTGGATATATTCCTTAATCCCCTCCTTGGAGACAGACCGCTTGGTCTCAGGAACTCTCCTGAGAAACAATGTAGATATTTTTTTGCTTTCGTTTGGGCCAGCCCTTGTCTTTGTAGGGAGAAAAATTCTGTTAACTTTCCTTGATGAGCCCCGGCGGGGTTTGCTTGGAGAGAAGGCGATCTTGAGAGTTTTTAAGGGCTGAGGATCCAAGAGTCTAAGTAACAGCCGGGAGCTTTGTCAGACCTCGCTGCTTCCTTTGCCTCATAAAACAGCTATCTACTTCCATCTCTGTTTATTTTTTCTCCTGCTTTTTAATTTGCTTAATGGACTTCAGCTGAAGATTTTCCTCCATGTCTGAGGAAAGTCAAGTCTAATAAAGGCCTGAAGACTTAGACGGCTGAGTTCAGCACTTTTGGATGTTTTGCCTGACTTTCATCCTTGCTGCTGCGGCATCGATGGCCGTAGAGCTCCCGGGGAGGAACGCGGAGGATTTGGAGCCTGGGAGGCAACAGCCCGGATGAGTCACCCTCCACTGCGGCGCTCTCCGCGCTCCTCCTAAGCCCTCTGGCTGGCTCGTCTTGGCAGTCTCTGCCTCGTGCAGCCCTCTTCCCCGCTGCCCCTCCCCCTGCCCCCTCTCTTCCTCCCCTCCCCCCTCTCTTCCTCCCCTCCCCCCTCTCTTCCTCCCCTCCCCCCTCTTCCTCCCCTCCCCCCCCTTCTTCTTGCGCTTGTACCTCCGCTCTCATTCCATTTACTCTCCCCCAGTCTCTCTGACTTATTCATAAGCCGGGAAACGATAGAGCCCAGCCTTTCAGTCGACCACTCCAAGGGCTGTAAGGGTTCAGTACGATCGATGAGGTGTCTCCCATGTCCCCAGGAAGCACCCACTCTGGTGGCTAGGAGCACTGGCCACGTGGGAGATGGTGAAAGGAAAAATATTCTTGTTGGGGGTCCGGGAAGGCCGAGTTGAGAGAAGCAAGATGGTGTGATGATGGAAGGTTTTGAGGGCCAAGCCGAAGGCTGAAGACCGTGGCATTCTAGGGTTTGAGCCCCAGATCACCTTCATCAGAAACAGCTGGCTGACTGGTTAAACATGCAGATTGCTGGGCTTACAAACCAGGCCCAGGGAATCCACACTTCTGGGTCAGGGCCCAGAAATCTGCATTTCCAGCAAATACCGCAGGTGATTCATTAGAAGTTGGAGAACCACTGACTAAAGCAATAGAGAGCCTTGAAATTCAGAAATTTAAAAAATGCTTTTATTTTTAAGCTGTCTTCAGATGTTGTAAATCTGTCTTTTAAAAGCATCATATTTTAGTAAGTGAGTGTAATCATGTCACATTTATTGTGTTTATGGACCCATTTGGGTTTCTTTCTACCTCCTTTCTTGGACCATGCTTTTTCTTTGGCCATTTTTTCCTACTTTCTTGGCATCTGTTGATATGAGGAAGCTTTGTTGTTGTTGTTAGTTGTTGGATCTGCTTTTTTTCCCCCTCATGCTGGTTTGAATATTGTAGCTTTTAATTCTTCACTTTTTAGTAACGTTTGTTTTTTTTTATTTGCTTTTTTAAAAATTGGAGTATAGTTGCTTTACAATATTGTGTCAGTTTATACTGTACAGCAAAGTGAATCAGCTATACGTATACATATATCCCTTCTTTTTTGGATGTCCTTCTCATTTAGGTCACCATAGAGCACTGAATAGAGTTCCCTGTGCTATACAGTACTTTCTCATTAGTTATCTATTTTGTACCAATGTGCTGTGGAATATATATACAATGGAATATTCCATCTATACAATGGAATATTACTCAGCCATAAAAAGGAACATTTGGTTTTAATGTGTATGTTTTATCTTACCTTTTCCTAATGACACGCAAAGTCGTACTTCTTCCATAACACAAAGATACTGTTAATAGGCCAACATGCTTTCATACTTTCCATTTTATCTCCCTATCTTCCTGTTATCACTATCTGTTATTCCTATCCAAAATTTCAGTTCTATCTCCTTCAACACAAAATACAGTCAGCTATTTTTTTTTTTTTACTCTGCGTAGTTAGCTATATCCACATAGTTTACCAGTATCTTTCTTGCTAAAGACTATATTCCTTAAAAATTCAAGGAAGGTCTGAGGGTAGTCAACTTTCTAAGTTTTTCTGTGTTTGACAGTGACTTTATTTGGCCCTCCTGATTGAATGAGCTTTCGTCCTGGTCCAGACTGACGGTTCCTTTCTGCGTCACTTTGAGGATATCACCCCCCCTGTCCTCTGGTATATATTATTGGTGAGATGTTTGGCCGACGAGCTTTCAGGTGGTTTTGTCAGAACGTGGCCTCCTGGTGTTCATATGCTCTCATATCACCTCCTCTTCTGAGTATATGGGTGACTTGCTTCTAACCAATAAACATGGCCATGGAGGTGGGATGTCATTGCTGGGATTACATTACGTTGTACGGGCAGACCTCAGAGATATTGTGGGTTTGGCTCCAGACCACTCCAATAAAGCGAGTATGGCACTAAAGCAAGTCACATAAATTTTTTGGCTTCCCAGTGCATGTAAAAGTTATGTTTACACTATACTGTATCCTATTAAGTGTGCAATAGTACTATGCCTAAAAAACTATGTACATGTCTTCATTTAAAATTTTTATATTGCTAAAAAATGTTAACCACCACCTGAGCCTTCAGTGGGTCATAATCATTTTTACTGGTGGAGGGATTGAAATATTGCGATAATTACCAAACTGTAAAATTTTGTAAAATTTGTTTTTCAACTTGTAAAAAATACATTATCTGTGAAGTGCGACAAAGTGAAGCACGACAAAACGAGGTCTGCCTTGCTAGTGGACCGGCTCTAAGTTGTGTGATCTTGGAAGGGGACCCTTCCCCAGCTGAGTCTCCAGATGAGAGCCTAGCCCTGGCTGCCACCTTGACTGTACCTTCAAAGAGAACCCAGCTAAGCCGTGTCCAAACTCCTGACCCAGAGAAACTGTAAAACAAAAAAATGTGTGTTCTTTTAAGCTGTCAATGCTGTGCTAATTTTTTACATAGCATAGAAAACAAATACATGACCCAGCTGTTACTCATTTGAAAGTAATCTGTCATTTCTCCCTTGTAACTTCTAAAGATTGTCTCTTTTTCCTTGATGTTCCAGTTTCACTGCAGTGTCTAGGTGTAGTTTTATTTTTCTTTATCCTTTCTACATGTGCACAATATATGTAAATATACATATGTACTCTGTTTTTTCCTTCAATTCAGGGAAATCCTCAGCCGTTATAGTTTCACACATTGCCACTCCACCATTCTGTACATTCCCCACTTCTGGAGCTCCTAGTAGACCCACATTCACAACCTGCATGTTTTCTTTTTGTAGTAGTAGCATCAAAGACCACTGATCACAGATCCCCATAACAAATGAATAATAATGAAAAAGTCTGAAACATTGTGAGAAATACCAAATGTGGCACAGAGACAGGAAATGAGCAAATGCTTTTGGAAAAATGGCACCAATAGACTTGCTCACAAGGGGTTGCCACAAACCTTCAGTTTGTAAAAAACACAGTATCTCTGAAGTGCAATAAAGTGAGGTGCGCCTGAATGTTTGGAATCCAGGCAGGAGATGAGCACGTGCGGGCGGAACACTCTCTCTGTTGGAGAGTCCAGGAAGCAATATTGTTAAATATTCTGATCGTCGTATTTGGTTAGGATACGATATTTCCAGTCCAATTACGTGCATTTTTGACCAAACCCTCTTTCGCCATTGTTTTTAGAGGGAGTATATGAGAAGCACTTGAGCATCCACCCTGTTAGGTTATAATTCATATTATCAAAGTTTATCATCTACTGTAATAGGCAGATGTGATATTGAATTACAGTGGCTTAAAAATTATGTATGATATTTACACACGACTTCAAGGGGAGTCAATTTCAAAATAGAACATGTCGGCACTGACTATGTTTCTGCAAAATTACAGAAGCGTGTTGCGCCGGGGAAGCCTTATAGGACGGGAGTAAATGCAGGGCATGGGATGAGAGGCAGCTGGGAGCACAGCTCTGGGACCCAGATCAAGACTGGCTGGGTGGGGGTCCCAGCTCCTCCCCTTCCTTCTTGCGCAGTCTTGGACTCTGTGCCTGGGTTTTGTCATCTGTGAGATGGAGAGAATAATAGAACCCCCTTTACAGAGTGGTGGTGTGGTCCAGAGACTCAATCTCAACCCAGTGTGTGCCTGGAGATTTTCTGGCATCAGTAAGAACTCAGGGAACATCCCAACTGTCAAGTCTGCTGCACCAGCAGCTCTGAGGGGGATATAGGAGGCTTCAGATGTGTAGGATCTAGTGTGTTTGTTCAAAAGAATCAGGCTCGTCACGACGGTTAACTTTCTGTGTCAACGTGACTGGGCCCTGGGCTGCCCAGATATTTAGTCAGACATTCTAGGTGTGTCTGTGAGGGTGTTTCCAGATGTGATCAACATCTGAATCAGTAACTAAGCAAAGCAGGTTGCCCTCCCCAGTGTGGGTGGGCCTCGTCCAATCAGTTGCAGACTTGAATAGAACAAAAGACTGAGTAAGAGACAACTCCCCCTGCCCGACTGCCTTGAATTGAAACATCAGTTCTCGGGTCTCAAGGCCGGCAGCCTTTGGGCTGGAACTTACACCACGGGCTCTGACAAGTTTGTGGGCTTGCTGGGATCCTTAACTGCACAGGCCAGTTCCTCATCACAGATCTGTATATATGTCCTACTGGTCCTGTTCCTCTGGAGAACACTGACCGACACACTCTTTCTCCTCTAGCTGGTTGGTGTGTGGTAAGGATGTGCTCTGCGTTATCTTCAGTCTTGGGCTTTGACCACGCTGAGGTTCAAGGATGTTCACTTCAATATCCGTAGGCCAGACCAAATCCTCTTGCAGACGTGGAGTTCAACCCGATGACAAAGAGCTTGCTGGGTTTGTGATCTGTTCTCTTCAGTCACCTGATTTCAGGCCTGAAGCGCAAGGCAGAGCTGGTCTGGACCCTTCGGGAGCCTGTTCTTCAGACGCCAGCCCTGCTCCTCACACACTCTTCACCTTGCCCTCAATTCTTTCAGCTTGGTTTCCGGATACTGTGAGTCTGGTCCTTTTATCCTGTCCTACACTTGTAAAAACCTAAAAGTAACGTTTTTGGGAACAGGAAGACTGTTCACTTTTGTTTCTGTCTCTTTCACTTTTATTTTACTTTGCACCAATGATTCTTAACCTTCTTGGACATGTCTCCTCAGAATCGGATGAAAACCACGGCCCAGAACAATGTGTATGCACATGTACACAGGCAAACACACATGGCGAGTTCACACCAAGTGTGACATAGACCTGTCCCAAGAATCCCCACATTAGCTGGACGTCAAAACACTTTCCTTGACAAATCCTCGTGCATTTGTGTATTTCCAAGGAAGCCGAAATCATTCTACTGCCATGTACTCCCCTGTCCCAGTGGGTTACACATAAGATGCTGAGATGTCTGTTTTAATCTGCGGAAAATACTTTATCACCAACTAAATAGCAGCTGAAGGAAGCCAGAAGGAGATTTTACGAAACTGAAAGTATATTTGTTCTCTCGCTTCTCAAGGAACTGTCTCACCAGCTGAGAGAGCAATATGCTGAACTTAACACATCTCCATCACTGGATTCTATCATTTTAAAGAGAAACTCAGACTCACTACAGCGCATCCACCAGAAACACGTGGAAGGCTTACTTCTGTGTCATTTCCTTTTTTTCCTTCAGGAGGCAAATTTTAAAAAATATTTGATGTTCTTATGTCAATATTTTCTTCCAAATGGATAGATTTTGACCCATTGCCAGGAATATCATTTTTCCTAGAAGCATAAAGTCATTTTATCTCAGATGTTTTCATCCAAATGTTTTATAGCAATACACATTTCTGGAGGAACTCATTATTTTGAAATACAGCTTGAGCAAGGAGTTGATGGATAGTACCTCCTTAATTTCATTTCTGTTGCTCTTTCATGCTATCTAGAGAGGAGACTCAGAAAACTGACACCATACTTGTGATAAATGCTGGTATAAAAAGTGGTGGGATGCTATTCATCCTCTTGAATCAGATGTCCCGGGTCTGGAGATAGCTAATCATAATTTATAAGAATCTCCGGACAATGTCCGTATCTAGACCATATTGACATGGTCCCAGGTAGAATTATCTAGCAGGCAGCTTTCTTGCCACCTCACAACACACATCCTTCTCTAGAGGAATTCTTATTCCATCCCCCGAACCCGGAAGTATCCAGCATCCTAATAACCTAAGCGTGAGACTACCTCTGCTATAGCATCCCGTCCAGGCCCACAAGCCTTAGCAGAGCCGCATCCTTTAAATCTTTGCCTTTGTCTACTCGGTATTGACATCGTCTACTCTGTCCTTTCCTGAAGGCCTGTTCTCTGTTCTTCGTGCTCAGGGTTAATCATGGTTCACTGGTCTTGGTTTGTCTCAAATAAAGTATCTGCATTTTAAAGCGAGACTTCCATGGCTGAACCTGGAAGGGGAGAGCAGTATGGAGAATCATGGGCCCCCAGCAGGAGCATCGTGGAAGAGGCTTTGAATACAAAAGAACCCATGTTACTCCACATATAGAAAGAAGGAGACTCCTAGGGCTCTTGGTGACATTTCTTCTTAAAGACCCGCCTTGCTGACCAAAGTTTTCTTACTCATAACTGGAAAGCAGCCAAAATATTCTTTTTAGCTGAAAAGTGAGCTGGGTGTGTGAAACATTTGGAAACAGTGATTAAAGCACATACAGGGTCCAGCGTATAAGGATGAAGGTTCTCTTGGACGTGAAGGACCTGTCCTGGAGTGATGTACAATTGGCATCAACCGCCAGTGCCATAACGGAGCATCTCATGTTTCCAGAATAAAAGTAGAATTGTTGCGTTCAATTTTGTCTCAGCTGAAAATGTTCCAACCAGAGATTCCTGGGGAGCGGGGAGAAAGATGCTCAGGGCTGGGAGGTTTCCATCTGTTCCTAATGCATATCCTCTCCTGATGTAACTCTTGTAACAGCTTTTTAGGAAGACTGTTTAAGAAGGAAGCTCTGTTAAAAATGGTCCCCATGACGTTTTGTGGATGAAAGGACACAACCATGGAATCATTAGTTTCTGTGTAACCAAAGGTACCACGACTCTGTGTATCTTATAGAAAGTTCTAGAAAAGTCTGTAGCGTCCTGTTACAATTCAAGAGGCTTTATATGGCATTAAAAAAAGTAGAGACCCTTAAGCCCTGCTTCTCCTATTCTTTCAGGTGAATCTCAAGAGTCTTCTATTTCACTCTGCAAAAAAAAAAAAAAAAACCCCAAAACAAAAAAACTTTATTTTCTGGGAACCTGCTAATAAAGATCATTGCATCCGATAGGAGTGGACAGCCACTTTGGTGGGAAATCTGTGAGTTTTCTGTTTCCTCGGTGTCTGTGAGGAAGGGCTTTGTCGTGTTCCCAGGCAGAAAGTCACAATTTGCATTTTGGAAACAGAAACAAAACAAGGACAGGATCGGAGATGGGTCCAGGACTAGAGAACAAAACAAGACACACACACACACACACACGTACACACACAAAATGAGGGTAAGTCGGGCCCAATATTGGGCTTGGCTCACGCAGCGATTTCTGACTGTTGTTTGATGCTTTGAAAACTGATGACTCCAGCAGCCAAGGATGCCCCCGCCGCATCTCATGAATCCACTGGCACAGGCTCCACACTGCTGGTTGTTCTAAAGAGAGTGGAACAAGTAAGTAGTCTCCTCCTTGCTGCTTTGGAGACACTTCGCACATGTTTTTCCAATAAAACTTCACTATGTAACTTGCTGGGTCAATAGCAGAGCAGAAACAACATTTCACTTGGCAAACCAAATGGCCAAGACTCCAGACTGCCTCAGAGGCAAAGCGAAGTGAGGGTTCGTTCTAATTAGACTACTTGTACTCTGTAAACACTTTACTTGTTCTCCTTAACTTGCTGAAGTCTTCCCCCTCGTCCCCTTGTGCTTCTCTGTATTCTTCCATTCACGACTGGAATGTATTTCCAGTGAAAATAAATTGTATGTTTGCAGGTGTGAAGATGAGGAAAGAAGCTTCAGCGTGGTACGTTGGAGGATACCCATGCCTGACGCACGTGGAAAGGTTACAGATGCTTTTCATAAACAGGCTGCCGAACACGTGCCCGTACGTTTCCTGGTGTTTCAGCCCATGATATGCTCACAGCAGCATCCTCTCTGTCTGAGGCCGTACAAGGAAATCAAGGTGACCCCTGGCCGAGGTGGCGTGTCCTGGCTGTGCAGAGCCCTAGGCGTCCCCTTGAGAGAGGACACTGCTCAGTGCACACTGCTGACCTCTCTCTCTGTCTTTACCTGTGTTGTAGATACAGACAGACACACACGTTAGATCTTTTACGCTTCCGTACCTATATTTAAATGTAAAGCGTGTGTGTGTGCGGGGTTGAATCCTTCACGCTCTCGCGCGAGCCGTGTGACTCTGTGAATGAGCCCCGATGGGACTCACGGACACACACGTGTCCACTCAGAGCAGACACGACGCTCTTCACCGCTCCACGCTTCACGTACGAGAGCGCGGTGACGCTGCGAACTTTCAGAAGACTCTAAGACCCCCTAGAACTTTTTCTGAAAACAGCACTCTCAACTTTATTTCCTTTGCTTTCTAGAGCAGCAAAGCAACAAAAAACAAACAAAAAGCCACTCTGACTCGACTCGATCAGCCCCAGCAAGAACTCGGCCTTCACAGCCGTGCAGATGAGCAAGGGGCACGATGCCACGTGAGGCAGGGCGGTGCAAGGACCAAGGTGCGGGTCCGGGTGCAGGAAGAGATGGGGGTCTTCACGCAGGTTTCCAGGTACGTAGTTTTTCAAATATGTAGGAGGAGATCAAGAACAGGGTTAGGACTTCTTGGTGGCACTTCCCACGCCTTCCACCGATATTACTAATGCTGGGCTGTCGCGAGGAGGGAGCCTCGGGACCAAGAGTGAAGGAGCAGCTTCGTGGGGCTCTGGGTCTTGGTGTCTCCCTCCATGAGAAAGGCCAGGGTCACCAGGGAGCGTGACGAGGTGGCCCGGAGCCCTCTGGCCCGCCGGTCTCCTGGGGGCCAGCGTCGCGCCTTAGCCATCTTTGTGCCCCGACGTCTCGTCCCTGAACCTTGGACGCTCACGGGGATGGCCCCCGGGGACCCGCGTGTGCCTCTGCTTCTCGGAGGAGCCGCCTCGCATGAGACGGCAGGTCGGCACGGGGGCGCCGTCTGCACACGGTGTGCAGAGCAGCACGGTCCTGGAGGCCTCGGGGCCCCCCCGAGAGGCAAGTGAGGCTGCTCCCCGCCGGCACATCCCAAAGGGTCTCCTCAGAGGGGGCCACGGTGCAGACAGCGCGAGGGGTGCGAGCCTGTCACGACCCGCTGCAGCCCTCCCCCTTCTGTGATGACTGCCTTTGACCCTCGGGAACTGCCCTGGCCCCCTTTCATCCTTGAGACCAATCCAGGGTCTTAGAACCCGACTAGAGCCATCCCAGGAAAGCTTCACGCTCAGATTTTTGCCATTTTAGCCCAACTTGGGTTACACCAGGACTGTTTGCTGTTGAAAATATTGCCTCAGGAGGGAAGATAAGAGAACCCGTTCATGATCGCTTGTCTCACTTTGTCCAGCACAACATAGATCGAGGGAGCATAGGTGATGGGGTGCGGGGCAAATCCATCGGGGTTCCTGCCGGAAGGGAGGGAAGAGAGAGACGAGGAGGGAGAAGAGGAAGGTTAGGACTCTGGGGCTTGGATGGGAAGCCAGCGGCAGCGGAAAGCAGGCGGAGCCCGGGGAGGGCAAGGGCTGGGTGGGCAAAGGAGGCTGTGAACTTGGCCCCTCCAGCGTGGCCTGGACGGCTGGCACAGGCCAAGCCCGGCTCAGTTCCGCGCCCTTGAAGACCACACACCGAGTACGGTCCACAGGAGGAAAGGTGTGCAGGCCCGCTGTCAGTACAAGGAGGAGAGCGCTCCTGGAGAACAGACGGGTTTATGGCATTAGCTACCTTTTAACTTTTTCCTAATTCTAGGAGTCATAATTTAATGTAAAATAAATGGAAAGTGGAAAAAAGGCAAGGGATATGTACCTGTTCAAAGAAAAAAGAAAAAAAAACCCGCCAGTGACAGTTGGCTACGGTTCTTTCGCACACCGAGTCATTTAACAAAATTTTCACAGAGCACTAATAGGTGGAGGGCTCTGTACTAGGACCTGGGGATGCAATAATAAACACCACTGTGGTCTCAGCCTTCAGTAGCGAAAGCCATCATGCGCTGGGCATTCTGCCTTGGTAGTGCGTTTTACATCTAGTCATGTAGCGTCGACTTTCTTACATCAGTACATTTTCTTCTAGAATGTGTTTGATAATGGCCCCATTATTATTTCATTTAATAGACTTAAAATTATTCATTCACCAGACTTACAGCTAGACAGCTAGGGTTTTTTTTTCTTTTTTTTTTTTACTCCTCCTTTTTTTATTTTGACAATATGATGTTAAAATAAACATCCTTGAATGTACATTTTATGTTTCTATTATTTTTGTTGTTGTTGGTTTGATACTAGGATTAGTCATTCTTTTTTTTTAATTGACGTATACTTGACTTACAATATTGTATTAACTTCAGGTGTAAAACAGCAATTTTTAATAGATTCTGCGCTATACAAAGTTATTACACAAAATTGGTCATTCTAAGGGCTTTTTAGATGTGTAATAAAAGATTATTTATCCAAACTGTTCAAGCATGACTGTTTGTGAATTAGTGATATTTCTAGAATTTAAGCATCTTATTCCAAATAGCACACTTACTGAAAAATAAAATAAAAATGTTGTTCGGACAAACATCTTCTGAATGCCTACTCTTTCTTTCCCTTTTACTTATGTATTAAGGGACTGGATGTATATTATATGTTGTGTCACGCTCTCTAACAGTTGTTATCCTCTTAAGGCATTCAGTTAGGAACGCATTTCCTATCAAGTAGTAGAGAACCAGGTTTACGTTACCTTAGACATATGAGGCTTAGTTTTTCTTATACAACCAGGAGACTGGGGCTGCTGAGGGCTCTCTGTCCAGGCTAAAGTCACTGTAATCTTCTTTACCTTCTCTCACAGCCACAAAATGGCTGCCTAGCTCCAGGCTTCACGTCCTCACTCCAGATGGAAGGAGCAAAGAAGTTGGCAACCTCTTTTTCTTTTTTTTTTTTAACATCTTATACCTAAACTTTATGTATCTTTCAACAGCTTTATTAAAGTATAATGGATATACAAAGAATTGCATGTATTTAATGTGTGCAGTCTGATGGGTTTGGACATATGGAAATACCCATGATACCATCACCACAGTCAAGGTAATAGACGTCTCCAACACTTCCCAGAGTTTCCTTGGGTCCTTTTGTTTTGGTTTCGTTTTGTGCTAAGAGCACTTAACATGAGATCTACTATCTCAACACATTTTTTGAAGCACACAATATGGTATCGTTAACTGCAGGAACCATGTTGCGCCACAGATGTCTGAACTCATTCATCCAGCACACCTGCAAAGAGTAAACCTCCAGTAACTGACCCTAAAGAAACAGAAATCTTTGAACTACCTGACAAAGACTGATATGCAAACCTCTTCTTACAGCTCCTTATACAGATTTCACATCACATGGGCACCCGTATCCATAGGGGATGAAAGTGAGTATTGAGCTTTTTCAGTTTTAGGGTTAAAATGAATAAGAGAGAAGAGGGTCACAAAGAGGGGGTGGGGCAGCCAGCCCACAGCACCCACTGTACACACACCCTGGCTGCTGTGTATATGTCTTCTTTTATGGACTTCTTACTCATTTCCTTTACCCTTTATTCTCTCTCTCTCTCTCTCTCTCTCTCTGTGTGTGTGTGTGTGTGTGTGTGTGTGTGTGTGATGTATGGAAATTTTGTTTTATATCCATTGGTCTTTTCTCCTTATGGTTTCTACTTCTTTTTTTTTTTTTAATTGAAGTATAGTTGATTTACAAGGTTGTGTTAATTACTGTGGTATGGCAAAGTGATTCAGTTATACACACACACATATATATAGGTATATATACATTCTTTTTCATATTCTTTTCCACTATGGTTTATCACAGGATATTGAATATATTTCCCCGTGCTATACAGTAGGACCTTGTTGTCTATCCATTCTCTATATAATAGTTCGCACCTGCTAATCCCTAACTCCCAGTCCTTCTCCCCTCAACCCCGCCTTGGCAACCACAAGTCTGCTCTATGTCTGTGAGTCTGTTTCTGCTTTGTAGATAAGTTCATTTGTGTCATATTTCAGATTCCACATGTAAGTGATATCATATGGTATTTGTCTTTCTTTTTCTGACTTACTTCATTTAGTATGATTATCTCTAGTTGCATCCATGTTGTTGCAAATGGTAGTATTTTGTTCTTTTTAATGGCTGAGTAGTATTCCATTGTATATATGTACCACATCTTCTTTATCCATTCATCTGTCGATGGACATTTAGGTTGTTTCCGTGACCTGGCTATTGTAAACAGTGCTGCTATGAACATCAGGGTTCATGTATTTTTTCTGAATTATAATTTTGTCTGGATATATTCCCAGGAGTAGGATTGCTGGGTCATATGGTAGTTCTATTTGTAGTTTTCTGAGGAACTCCATACTGTTCTCCATAGTGGCTGCACCAACTTACATTGCCACCAACAGTGCAGGAGGGTTCCCTTTTCTCCACTCCCCCTCCAGCATTTGTTGTTTGTAGACTTTTTAGGTTTCTACTTCTTGTGGTCATGCTTAGGAAATCCTTCCCTTCTCAAAAAACAACTATATAAACAGTCAGTTACATTTTCTTCTTTTATAATTTTATGTTAAATACTTATCTTTTTAATCCATTTGGAATTTCTTTTGGTATGAGCCTCGAGGTCAATCTCTTAACTTGTATAATTATCCTTGTACAACCTAGTAACAATCTATGTGTCCCTTACTAAATGGACATATTACTCTTATCATATACAATTGAATTTTGGGGTCTGTTTCTAGACATTCTATTCTCGGTCCACTGATTTCTTTATCCACCCTGGCGCTAATGCCCATATGTTTAATTACTATAGCTTTATCATCTATTACATTGCCTGGCACTACAAGTCGGCTCATTTGTCTTCTGAAATTCTTTATTGGATTTTCTCATCTGTTTAGTGTTTCTCAAGTTTGAATTATGGTCAGTTTAGTTAAGTCCCCCCGGAGGAGCCTGGGAACCTTGGAAAGTGGTCTGCTCCCATGGCTTTGGACGCTGTAGGCTAAGGAACCTTTCTTGGATGCTCCTCTAACTGAGCGTTTTTACAAAGTTGATCTTTGAGATGAAATTGGTGGACTGTTTCCAGAGAAGGTTGACCTGGAGACTCATGAAAGCATCTAGAAGGTGTCAATGGGTAGTTTCAATCACCAACACATACTGAAGTTTCCCCAGAACAGGATTCACTCATTCATTCATTTTTCTCCTAAACATTCTAAGATGCCTGACTTCACAGTCTCACAGAGATCGTGGCCAGCACAACACAGATGCTAGGGGACACAAACTGATGTCAGCAGTGGTCAGTACTTTCCCCCGTGGATTCTTTGGTTTTAAGTGAGTCTATTTTTAGTACAGGACGAAGGGTATTTATAGCCCTGGTTTTTCAAAGATCAGACACCCCGTGCCAGATGTTCTGTTCAGACAGTATGGAAGCCACCAGATGAGGTGCCGTACACCCCCCGAGGCCGCGGGCGATTTTCCTCTAATGACGCATTCACCGTGGCTGCTCTACTCATTCCATCATCGTGAGCCATGTGTCAAAACTCCCGGGCTTGACACAGGTAAAGAGATAATTCACATGATCCCCAGCTTGTTTTTGACTCTTTTTTTTTTTTTAATGCAATAAAACTTTACAGTGCAACCAGCATGACTCAATGTTGTTTTTGGATTTCAAAAATATTGAGGTTAGACGTGCTAATGATTTGCTCCGGAGCTACTTTTACAAGGCGAGCCAGGGCTCCGTGCTGCCAGCACATCTGAGAAAGGCCTGCAATGCGCTCCCAGAGATGCCCTCTCCACCCCGTGCAGCCGTGCCTGCAGCTCCAGAACCACAGCCCACGGCTGATGGACTTAGGAGTCACCCGTGATGCAGTGGTCACCACCTCCAGATCATAAATACAAATAAAACACGATTCCATGTCATCTTGTTCTGTCATCGCCATACTGTTGGAAGCAATGGAGAATGCATCTTTTTAGTAAAGGCAGCTGGATGGAACACAGTTCTCCACAAATCTTTAAATATCTCTCTCATTCTCTTCCCACATGAGCTATCTCATTCAATCTCCTGCTCCTTCTTTTATTATCTCATTTACCCTGATGGCAGGCAAGGTCAAAGAGACTGACCTTGGTTGCTAGAAAATAATCTTGTTTTGACAAGAAAAGTCCTGGCTTCTCTGCGAGTTTTATTTTCTACAAACGTCGTAGCATTTATCTTCCAGAGAAAGACTATTACAGATGCCCAGCGTTCACCTTATCTCTTAAGTAAAACGTTTTATTTATGGAGAAAGTCTTGTGTCATGTCTGGACCCTGCCACTGAATTCTCCTTTCTTCCTTTCTTTTTTTTTTAAACGTAAAGAGAGAGGACTTTGTTTCATACCTATAAGAGTATTAACTCAACTTGCTAACTAACCGGTTGGCCGAAGGCAGGATAGGTCACATCAACACTAATGAAAGTACTTGTCTGAAACTCTCAGCAAAAACAAAAAAACCCCACAAAAATCCTTCACCAACTTGAGGCTTCTGTCTGCCTTTTCATTTGAAAACTCTAATTTATACAGCCATCCCTCCGTATCCATGCGGGGTTGGTTCTAGAACCTCTGCAGATACCAAAATCCACGGATGCTCAAGTCCCTGGTATAAAATGGTGTATTATTTGCACGTAAACTAAGCACATCGTCCCATACACTTTAAAGCATCTCTAGATTACTTGTAATACCTAATACAATGCAAATGCTATTTAAATCGTTGTAAATACAATGTAAACGCTATGAAATAGTTGCCAGCAAGAGGCAAGTTCAAGTTTTGCTTTTTGGAACTTTCTGGATTATTTTGGTTGACCATGGATGCTAAACCAGGATGAGGAGGGCTGACGACTGTCCTCGCTCAGATTTGACGCTCTTTGGAGCTCAGCCTTGGGGAGATGGGAGGGTAGGTAAGGGTGGTGGTCTTAGAATCATGCCATTCGAATGAATACCTCCTGGTGACTAATGCGGAATGTCTGGCATTTAAAAAAAAAGGAGTTGAGTTACAAGTATCCCTGAAATCGTTTCTTTAATTAAAGATGTAAAAGTCCCAGGACTCACACAACCCCTCCTAGTCTGATTCAGAATACCCACAAGGCCCCAGCTAGGCTCAACTTCAGGTAGCAAGCGCTGACCCCTTGACCAGGGAATCTAAGACTTTAAACAGGGCTCTGCAGCCAATCCCACCGCCCTCTGTCTGCGTTCTCTCCTCCTGACTCCCCTCCATCTCCCTGGAAGAGAGAACTGGTAAAGGAAATAAGGTCCGTGATAGGCCAGAGCCTGACTCTAAGCCCATTGCCGTCGGTGTCTGAGGAAGGGAACGAGGGTCTTTGACAGGGTCGCTAATGGAATGTGTATTCAATGGGGTGTCTCGGAACAAGGCTTCCCCGAGTGACAGGGGTGGGCATCTTGTCTTTATGGTTTCCACATCCTCACGTTGAAAGCGCAGTCACTTTTGTCTCTCTGGAATACTTAAAGATATTTGTGAACAGATTAAGACCTGCCTCTTTAAAACTGTTGCTGGATCTTAGTGTGCTGATATTAGTCTATTTCTTTAGGAGAGAAATAAATATTTGCTTTTTGAAATGTCTGATCTGGAGAGCTTTGGATTTCAGTTTATTACCCGATGACTTTTTTCTTGGCTATATATACTTTTCCAGATGAATCCATGTTACTCTTGGTTACCGCACCAGATGATGGGTTCAGAAATTATAGCCAGTATGTAACACATACATATGGCCAATATGTATGTCCTCCTCTGTGTGTGTGTGTGTGTGTGTGTGTGTGTGTGTGTGTGTGTGTTGTGTACACACTGTTTAGGTCACACATGGTTCTGTCCAATATCCAGAAACCCAATCGCACTGTCAAGGCAAAGATAGAACAGGACTCATCTGCTCCTTCAGAGCAGAAGTCCGCATAGCGACCGTTATTAACAAAAGATGTTGAGCCCTTCTGAGCGCTTCCACTAAGCAGGCATTTTAGATGGCCTGGGAACGCCTATTCCTATTGTGGTACTAAAGTCCTTGTGTCTGAGAGCTTGCCCAGCCGATCTGAGCCTGAGTTAGAGCATGAGTGTTCAGTCTAAGAGAAAGAAGTGAGAACTGCAGGCTCTTGGGCTGGCAACCTTACAGACCAGGCTGGAGGGAGCATCGCCTCACCGCCCTTCCGGTCCTGCCTCCGCGGGCCGCTCCCTGGAGCCGCGACGCTATCAGCATTCTCGGTGGAGTCTGTCTGAATGATGGATGACTCGTGAGCTGTAACTACAGAGATCGTTGACAAAAGACAGTGGGCTGCAAAAGTTGGGGGTTTGAGGGAAGGGAGGGCAAAGGGGGCTCACTTTATCTCTAAAAATGTCCCTCCATAAGAATGTCCAAAGAAGTTCCTTTCTAAATGTCCGTACGAGTGCTTTTCCGGGACAGTGCATTTTTCCTATAAGCAAGTTTTGCAACGCATTTTGAGGCAGGAAGGGGGATGGAGGTCTTTCTCTTGTTGCTCAAGGTTTCCGAGGCAGAATCAGCTTTTCTCTGGTAGCTGGTGTATACAAGAGCGTGCACGTACAGTTCCGACAGCGGGGTCAGAGGGTGTGGAAGGGGAGGGGACGAAAGTTTGCGCTGAAGAAGTTAATTGTCGGGCTCCTCTGTCGCTGGCCTGGCCAACGTGGGGTCTGTCCCAGCAGAGGGCTGCTCGCCGTGACCAGACCGAAGCACGCTTCTCTGCCATTGGAGTCCCGCTGAAACCCACCCCGGTGATACGTCACTGCAGACTCGGGAGACTACATCGGCCTTTGCGTATGCACCTCAGGCCACGAAACCACTGCTGTACAAGTCCTTGCCTTCGGAGCAGGTTGTAAATAATCCGCTGCTTACAAGCCACGGCCTCTCTGCTTAGCAATGCGAGACGTGCGGTCACCCGAGGTCCAGCTGACCACGCCGGGTGACTTCATATACACCAGCCCAAATCCCACGCCTTCTGCAGACTCGCGGACGCGGTCAGCTCCCTGTGACGTGGGCAAGCCGGCTGTCCCCTCCTTTCCTCCTGGAGCAGCCCTAAGCCTTTCCAGCCACCCAGCAATCGCAAACCTCATCGCACGCCCAGAGAGGCCGGGGCAGAGCCCGCGCGCGGGACGGCCCACGGGACGGCTGCTCTCAGGGGCAGCCTCGACCTCAGCAACACGCTGACGCGCCCGCGTCCAGGCGGACCGTGTCACTCCCCGAGGAGTGCTGCCGAGGACGGAGCAGGGCCCGGAGACCGGGATGCTCGCGTGACTTTTGACTGAAAGGAGGAGCCACAGCTGCCTCCCCTGCAGCAGCAGACGGGCTAACGGCCCCCCAAGGAAACGGCGGATTCCCTTCCAGGATGGAAAAACCAAGGCATCGCTTGAGCTCATCTGTGTTGTCTTTTAATCACCTGCCGGATCAATAAACTACTTCTTGAGGTTGCATTTGTCAAGACAGCGTCTGGTATAGATTCTCCGCGTGGTGTGAAGCGCGTTGGCTGAAAGAGGCCCCGTCTCAGAGCAGCCTTTCCAGGCCGGCTGGCGGAGGCGCTGGGCCGGGCTCTCACCTCGCTCCTGCCCCGGAGGCGGAGGCCGCGGGTGGGGGTCCTCGAGGGCGTGCCCGCGGGGGTGCCCGCGCACGGCAGGGAGCTGCCGAGGCGGGCGAGCAGGCTTCGGGAGCGGGCGGCCTCCCGGGAAGGGCGCTCCCCTCAGGAAAGCAGGGGTGGGGTCAGGCTCAGCCACCTTCCTGCGCACGGTGACCGCACTCCTCACACTTCGTCGCCCTTCTCCCGAGAAATGCACGGGCTGTCCCGGGAGGCCGTTCGCCAGAACCCCGCAGGCGGAATGTTCTAGTCCACGAAATGGGGCTGCTGACACCTGGCTCGCAGGATGCGTGCGCGCATCGAGCGATACCGTGAGAGCACGAGCCTTCATTTGGGGAGGTGGACGATGCCACGGCACTCAGGGAAATCTCAGCCTGGCAGGCCTTTCTGAAAAAGCCGCCCGAAAGGCTGGTGCTCGGCCAGGCTGCGTGGGGGGAAATCTCAGCCGTCCACTCACCTTAGAACACCCGTCCCAATTTCTAAACCCCCAGGCTCCTTCGCTGGCCCTGAGCACCGGCTGGGAGTCCACTTTCTTGATCAGCACCTTGATTACTTCTCCGTTCTCTGCAATGGTGACAGCCAGCATGGTCCTTTAGCGGCGACAAATCCTGCAAAAGTTACAGCGTTCCCTGAAAATCCAACATACGAACATGACTAAACCATAAAATAAGCATCACTAAGACCAGCCGGGCTCTCATTTTCTCAAGGGAAAGGCTCTGACATTAGCTTTGTAATTTTTCACACCCACTCTTTTTGAGACTCTTCTAGCGTCCCCACTGCGTTGACCCCCCGAGGGTGCTCTTAGTCTGTTTCTACTGACAGCCCAGCTCTGATGTTCTTAGTCACCACAGCTTGGCTCTCTCAGCTCACCTGCCGATGAGCTATTAATTCCTAGAGACAGAAACACGACGGGAGGCACCTTTACAAGGTGAGGAGAGAACAGTGCACAAAAGCCATCGTGGTGAATGCTGCTTTGGTTGCAAAAACCGGAAATCAGAAAGTTCAGAACAGAAAGGTCCTACGTGCTCAGCACGTACAGGTGACAAAAGCGAGTTCCGTCGGTGTGTCAGGAGGTGGAGGGCAGACCGCCGGGCTTGGGTCCAAAGACGCAGGCGGTCTTCTCTCTTTTGAGGCGCACACCAAGCACTTTGGGGTGAAACGATGGGACGTCTGTGAAATTACTTCAGCAAAACAAAAATAGACAAAGCAAACCAGACAAATACTAACAGTGATTCGAGCTAGGTGATGGACGCAGACAGCATGGTCTGTTCTCTCTGCGCCTCTTACGTTTGAACATGTTAGTCATTAACAAACCAGCCCAGTGCTTGGATTCCCACTCTGATGGGGACATTCGCGGGCTAAGTCACGCAAGCCAGTCATTCGACGTCTTGGCTCCCTTAGTTGTAAAATCAGGAATTAACTCTCCTCACGGCTTTGAGGAATAACGGAGGGATGCATAAGAATCCTCTGTCAACGCGAAGGCGCTGCACGGTTGTCAGCTGTCACCGATTAAAGGAGAAGAGAAATCAGCCAGGCGCCGGATGACGCTGCGGAGAAGTGTCTGCGCTTCCCCCAACACAGCTCGGCCCACTAACCCTCCCACCAGCTCCCCCGGATGGTTTTCTAACTGGCGCACGGGGCAGGCCTCCCGGGGCAGGTTTGGACCTTTTCTGGGCGTGCGGTGACCTGGAGTTTATTCCTGGGATCCGTTCAGTGGCGTAACTGGCGCGGAAGAGCGGGCCGGGGAGAAAGCTTGGCCGCAGCTGCTGGCAGCGCGACAGTGGCGCTCTCTCATTTCTCTGTCGACTTCAGGGCGTCTGCCGTTCTCGCCACGTGCTGCCTTCATTTCTGCACGGACCACGGAACTCGAGAACAGGTGTGGCTTCAGAAGCTCCTTGTCCCCTCCTCACCGGGTGACTGAAGCTGCTGCAGGGTGATGCCGACGTTGGCCCCGGACCAGAGCCGCATTCGGCTTGACTGCGCTGGGAAGCGAGAGAGGACGTGAGGTCTCACCCCCTGCCCGTCCACCTCGGGCAGGCGAGGCTGGAAACCCTAATCCGTCAAATGAACTATTAGCACCTGTCTCCTAGGATGTCTGCGGGAACCAAGTGAGATCGCGACAGCGCATCGCGTTGTTCAGGGTGCGGTGGGTGTCAGAGCGCGCGGACAAGTCTCAGCCTCGGAAACCTTTCTGGATGCTTCCGCCAAGTAGCGAGGAGGGGAAACGCCCCCCACCTGCTCTCCCAACAGCACCCTGTCCCAGTCGAGCCCAGCTGTTCATCGGACTTTATCCCTTCTCGCCATTCCGACCCCTCCCCTCTGTCCTCCTTCCTATCAAAACCTGCTCTTTACCAGCTGCCCGATTGAAATAAGTCTACAGGCTTCATATCCCCTTTTCCTGGGGACACTTTGATTTTACTGGGACCACAAATTAAGCCCGCAAAGGGGTGACGTTTCAAACCTGTGGGACACACTGGGCGGAGGAAGACTGGCGTGTGGTCCAGGGCAGGGCACACAGCATGAGCTGGGACATGTTTGCTGAAGACCAGATGCTGGACACACAGGCCGTCCCGGACACAAGCTGGGTTGACCCTGGATGCACTTTGCATCTTTCTTGCCTGTCTGGATCCTCGCCGAGCTCTGAAGTGATGTCCATACTGTGTTAATCACTTCACCTTTAAAGGCCCAAGGTAGGAGGGATTTTTATGGATGAACCATCGCTACAGCTACCGATAGACCCTCGCAGAGGCTGCCACTAAGTGACTTGGCTAATTAATTAGAAAATCATCAGAAATAATTAGATTAAATATTTGGGCTCCTGTGACTTCTCTCATGGGAGTCGTCCCGGGCTGGCGTTTGAGAGACAGATTCCCTTTGTGACAGGCCCCCTTTGCTGACCTATTCGGGGTTGTACATTTGGAACCCAGGGTTCCCACCTACGTCAACGGAAATCTTGTGGGCAGATGCGGGGCGGCTGCACCGCACCCCCACACCGGGCAGAAGTCTCCAAACAGCAGTGCGGAGCGAGAGCTTCGCTCCGAGGGAGGGATTTTATTGCCTGAGACCTTGGAATTCTGCTCTTCAGTTCAGTGAGGGTGGCTAGATCTTTCTTACTCTATTTTTATACGGAGAGTAAATTTGTTTAAAAATATAAAAACTTGAAATGTAAATACTTATATCTCAAAGACATTTATGGCACGATTCCTAGGCCTCTGGAAGGGCAGGCAAACGCTGGCGGAAGGGTCCCCCCTGCCCGATGCATCACGGGGCCTGGAGGATTGATCCGCAAGGGTGTGAAGAAGGAGGAGGAGGGGACCCCTTTGCCCTGCACCTGAGACTCACCTGTGTTTTGAGCAGAGAGTCTCTGAGACTTACACGTGCAGGTAAGTATAGAAAACACGCTACTGAGGAGGCGACCTGTCACCACTGACCAGGTTTTCGCTGTTGCTTCCTTCGCGTCTTTCCCACCTCAGGCCTGGTCTCCATCGTGGGCTGGAACGGGACGGGTGGATGGCTTTGCAGGGAGCCCTGATGTCTGAGATAAGAGGAGAGCACTTCAGCTGGACTTTTCTTAGCTTCCGGTACAGTGTCCTTATTTGCTTTTATTTTTAACCAATGTATCCTTTATTTAGAACATTTTTTATTAAATGCGTGCAATTTCTTTGTGCCCCTGTGTCCCCTGACTCGGAGAAAGTGAAATGTCCTCCGTCTTCAGCCTCCCAGCTTCAGGTACATGGGCTTTTCCCTGGACACGAGGGGCAAAATAAAGTGGAAGATACTTATTTCTGGGCAAATACGTTGGAGGAGACGCTCCATCGAATGTACCCTGTATTTTGGGAGCACGTGTCATCTTCGTCTTCTTTAAAGGGGGCCCACTGCCTCCCGTTGTGTGTTCCGGGGTTCCTGACAAATGTCAGATTTAAATCCCACGTTATTACAGGCACTAGAGATGGGGTATCTGTGAGAGGGTTTTGTGCTCCAGTGCGATGATTTGTCTGGGAAAGATGACCTGAGATCTCCTCCCGTGAGCATCCACGGGATTCTACCTGAACCTCTTGTTGCACTGAGCACGCTCTACCCCGTGATGGTGTAATTGACTATGGAGGTCTTCCCTCCTCCTAGATTATAAGCTTCTGAAAGTAAGAGTCATATCAGGCTAACCTTTGCCTTTTCCTCCAGCACATTTCTCAGTTCTTGTCTTACAGTTTAGTCTAAAGAAGTGCTTTTTGTCAGAAAGAGCAGACAACTGTTGTGGGTTTTTAAGGTCAAATTGTTTTCCATCTATATTAAAAAACAACAACAACACAACTCTGCAGATATCGTTGCGGGATTCTTTGGCTACCTGTGATGCTTTTTTGTCTTCAGAAGCTAAATAATACAATATGTAGAGAGATACAGAAATGGAAAAAATTAGAAATTGCTGCAGTCAGGATTTGAATATATTCACTGAAAGGACAGATGAGAAAAGCAGAAGAGAAAAATGGTTTTGGAACAGTTGGTCTACCAGTAATGAGGGAAGCAGACTTCATACGCTATGCTACAAAATATAATAAGACATGTATGTACAAGAAGGTTCATTGCAGATTTATTTATAATAGCCCCAAACTGGAAATAACTCAAATATCCATCACCAGTAAAATGGATAAACAAACTGTGGTGTATCCACACAACAGAATACTGTTCAACAAATTAGAACAACCTACTGAAACGCAAAGCAACACGGAGACAGAAACCCTGAGTGAGAAAAACCAAACATGAAAAGGGTATACACTGTATGATGAAACTTCCAGAAGGTTCAAGAGCAGTCAAAAACGTGTGTTCGGTGACAGACGTCAGGAAGGGGGGGGCGGTATTATGGGACCAGGGCATGATGGCTCCTTCTAGGATGCTAGAAATGTTCCCTATTCTGATCTGGGGGATGTTTATGTGGGGAGAAAGTCACCAAATTCTACATTTAAGATTTATGCAAAAATATATCTACTTATGCACTCTATTATGTAGATAATAATGCAGTTTTTTAGAAGAAGTAAAGGGAAAAAGCACCGCTCTTTATTGAGTGTCTGCTACGGGGCAGGTAAAGTGCTAAGCACATGAGGCTTTAAAAACAGTAAGCGATTCGCCACGAGTCACAGCCTCTGTGAGACAATCTTGACTCAAACCCAAATCTCCGTGCTCGGTGGTCCCCGCTCTCCGGCCTGAGAGCTAATCCCTCTTTGCCGGGACGTGGCCTTTTCCCCTTTTCCGCTGGCGGGTCCCCCGAGCAGAGCAGGTAGGCCTGTGGAAGCGGCAGCAGCTTTGCCCTAAGTTGTCCATTTGTTAACAGGAAGCCTCTGTTGCAGTATTAACGGAGTCGTTAAGACATTTCCCTTGCTGGTGGTTATGTCAAAGGCCTTGCCAAGCCTCAGGGACAGTGGCCTGATTGTTGAAGGGAGGAGCTTAACTGGAGGCACGGTGAGTGGAGTTTTCAACAAGACAGGGAGGGAGGGACAGAAGATGCATCCTTTCGGGGATTTCTTCACATTTGGAGTTCATTCTGGCCGGGTACTCTTCTGGGGAAAGAAAACCTCAAATGAGCCTCAGGACACATTTCCCCTCCGTCTGTCGTCTTAATTCTTCTAGTTTCATTTGTTAGAGTTACGAAGTAAAACTTACAAACCTGAAGAGTTATTAGCATTTAGTGAACGGGCATGACTATTTTAACATTTATTAATGGGGGTTCAACTCTATGAACCACGACACTCACATAGTCCCATGAAACGGAAGAAAAGAGAAACCCACCCCTGGCTCATGGTCTGTGTAACCCTGACCCCCATGTCTCTGCTTCATGTTGTACAAAGGCCTTGTTTCCATGGCCCGCCATCTTGGGTGCCGGAGAATTCTGGAATCCCGCTCTCAGGCAATTCCCAGAGGAGATCCCCACCCGGTCCTCCTCCAGACAGCACCACCGACAAGCCACTGAGGACTCCATCTAGCTAAGCAGGTCCTGAAGAAGTTCCACTGCCTTCCTTTCAAGTTCTGAAATCTGACTCAATAGACAGGAGACCAGAGAGCATGGCTATAAGACCTTCAATCACTTCCTTAGAGTGTAACCTTGGTCAAGGCCCCCGGCTTCTATGAGCTCCCTGAGATTTTAGCTACAAAATGGTTCGATATCTAGGTGTACGCCAGAGAGCTAATTTGCCTAGGAGAGTGCTTTGCACTTGGAGCAAACTCACTAAGTGATGACTAATGATGGGTGATTTAATACAAGTAGCTGAGCGTCTGAGTCTTCACCTGCCCCCAGCACAGGTAAAACGTGACCAAGGCTTCAGTGCCGCATACCTACTGAGTGACCTTATTTTCTTCACTCAGTATAAATCGGGGCTGCAAAGGATTCAAACTCTGCCATTTTCCAAAAATCAGCTAAAGGTAGGATTTTTCAATGAGCCCTCACTGGAAATGGACAACCTTAATAAAGGTGACCAAAATCCTAATGTTCCAAGGCCTGAATTGGTTTGTGTTGATCGTAGATTCAGATCATCTTTTCAGACGCAAAGTCAGTGATACAGAAGTGTGTGGTAAAGCCTGGTTGTCCTCCCAGTACCCGGGTCCGGCTTGGCCACTGGGATCCTAACGTGATACTCCTTCCCAGTCCAGGCTGGTTGCTGTTTCTGCCACCCGCCTCCTTAGTTATACTGGGAAATCCTCCGAAGTCTCTGCCCCCCAGCCTCCAGGCAGCCCCAGCCGGTCCACCCGCTGGGCCCCAGAGATGAGCAATGTTTTATCCCTGGGCTAGGTCACTGGTCAGGTCCTGAACCAAAGTTAAAAAAATAATTTTTTTTTTTTTTTACTGCTGATCTAGGATGATTTTAAAAATCAGAGGAGAGCAAGCCATGTCAAGTCTGGGCTTAAGGAAAACATCTGAGCACGGGAATCACTTTGAAGTCTGACTGGTTTTTGTCCCTTTTCCCTTGGTCCAGTAGGTGGCACTCCTGAGTGAGGCTTCTTGGCTGAGGTGGCGGACTCGGTCCAAACCCGGCTCCCGTGTCTGCAGCCAGTGGACGATTGGTAGTCTCCGCACACGCGTGGGAGAGGGCTGCTGCCTGTCCCCATCGTCAGAGGGGGGCGAAGGCAGGCAGTGACGCTGGTGACAGTGGGTGACGCTGGGCATTCTGAGACAGGAGCTAGGGGGTGGTGGATGTCCCACCGGAGGACCAGGACTCCAGCTATTCCAAAGTCTACACACTTCAAGCTCCTGTTAGATCTTCAAGTAGACTTCGAGTTGATCTAGAACTTTCCATTCTCCCACTGCTATAACTAATCTCTTCTATCTAGACCTTGTCTTCCTGGATCACCCTCTTGTCTACCCTTTGTGTGAGGGGCCGCTTAGCCTGCACCTGGGGCCTCCTCCAACTTCCAGCGAGGTGAAGGGGGCTGTGCAAATGGCCTTAGACTCACATATTTGCCGGACAGGCTCATGTGGTCTGGCCAGCGCAGCCAGGCAGCTCCTGATTTCCTTATTTCCACCGTCTCTAGCTTCTTCTTTTTATAGGGAAATGGTTTCCAGGAATAGTTCTCGCCTCTTGGCATCTTCAAGACTGAGCTATTTCAGCTTGTAAACCCGAGGATGCTTTTAGCCGGTGGGTTTACCTGGGGGTGCTGGTCAACCAACAGAGGGTTCACCCTCAGTATGTGGAAATCAGACGCGCAGACAGAGTCACCAGGGAGCTGGCAGCTCCAAGAGCCCCTGGCACCATACAAAATATTGCTTCTGATGGCAACGAAAAGCCTACATCTTTCATTTGTTCTGCCCCAGCGTAGACCAGGGTTTCTCAGCCTCAGCACTGTGGATGTCTGGGGCCGATAACTCTTTGTCACGGGCTGTCCTGTGCCTTGCAGGGTGCTGGGCGGCACCCCTGGCCTCCACCCACCAGATACCAGTAGCCCCTCCACTCCAGCTGTCACCCCAAATGTCTCCAGATACTGTCAAATATCCCCCGCGCCCGCTGGCGAATCTGAAGTCCGGATTAATGTCTTCAGTGAGATGTCTTTTGGCTCATCTTTTTTTTCTTTTTAAAACATTTATTTATTTATCCGTTTTGCCGCGCCAGGTCTTAGCTGCGGCACGCGGGGGTCTTCGTTGCCTGGTCTGAGTTGCGGCAGGCGCGTGGGAGCCAGTTCCCTGAGCAGAGATTGAACCCGGGCGCCCTGCATTGGGAGTGCGGGAGTCTTAGCCACCGCGCCACCAGGGGGGGGGTCCCCCTTGGCTCGTCTTCATGCCTTTAATCAGTACGGTAAGGCCACGCTCCTTTGCCTAGAGCACGCAAGCCCATCTCTTCTTCAAAAATTCTAATTTGAAATAACGACCATAAATTGGCGCCGGGAAAGTTTAGACGTTGCCCAACCTGAATGAGATGACTGACCCGTTTTATTACTGCTTACATTTTGTGAACGCAAGTCTCTACCACGCGGGGCCACCCTACTGTTGTTGTTATTATTACTATTATTATTACTGCCGTTTCTGCACTGTCTTGATCGCTGGCTTCTTGGTTCTGCATTCTTCCTCTCCTTTCTCCCCTTTCGTCTTAGAGTCACTGTTCCCCCCCCCGCCATTCTCTCTCTAAGCAATTACTTCCATTTCTAAACATACCGGAGCTTGTCACCCAGATCAGTCCCATGTGCCAGAGAGCAGCTCATCGGGAGAGACCAGCTTTTGTCTCGGTGTCTCAGGCACCACTTTGCTGTCACTGCCCGGGAGTGGGTGTCACTAGGCTGTGTTTACACAAACCAGCTGGCTTAGGAGGGAAATGCTTAATTTAGTCAAACTCCAGCCTATCGCATAAACGACTTTAATCAAACAGCAAGTTGTTTTCAAACTGCGTGGCTGGGAGGGACCTCAGGGAAAACCAGGTCCGAGGAGCTCGTCTTGCAGAGAAAGCAACAGCGAACTCAAGACAACACCGCAGCAACTCACGTTTAGCGATAAGCACTCTGCAGCGGGCGTGTGGTCGAGGGCTGGTGTCGAAACGTCAGCCAGGTGGGGGAACCTAAGGTCGGTTCTCTGTATGCTCTTTCCCGCGTAACAGTTTAATAGTCAGGGAGGAGCCTCTCCAAACCGTCCATCCCGGCGGAGGGGACGCCGCGGCTGTGATGCGCCCGGCCCTGCCCCGTTGCTAACCCGGCCCCTGGGACGGTGGGGTGTTTTCTGTGACTGGGAAGGGTGGCTGGGTGGCGTGGGGGCGTGCAGCCCGCACTCCGCCGGGAGCAAGGGTCTTCCACCTCACCCCCCCAGTGGCTCTGCCCGGGCCCCCTCCAGCACGCACGTCTGCGGACCCTCTTGAGTCTGGGCTTCGGAAGCCCATCTCCGGCAGATGCACAAACAGGCTGGCCTCTTCCCACAGTGAGGCATCCTCTGAGCGTGTGTGTGGAACAGTCAATTGGCAGGCATCTCGAAGGTCACGAGCTAGAGTTAGCAGAGGAACTACTGTTTCAGTGGTCTCTCCCTCCTCTGAATTACTTTTCTTTTAAAAATAAGTTTTTAAACATAAGCCCTCAATTCTATGCCAGGCCACAGAGTTCTATTTAGCATTCTGGGGTAGTTATTTTAATTTATTTTTACCTCGTACTCTCAAGCATGCAATCAGGAGCATAGCACCGAAAATTGTGCATTACCCTCTCATGACAGATGTGACTAAAAGGACATGAAATATTTCTTTAAATCTTCCTTTTATAGGCTCAATGACTGTTTCTCTTTACAATAATCATATTTGTTTCAGGATGACGCCATCCCTCAAAATATATTTTAAAACACCTCTTGGAATTTCCAGGAGCCTGTTTATAAGCTGACACAAGAAAAACAGGATCACTATTTGATTATCTCATGTTTTTCAGTAGATGAAACTTTCATATCTTTTTTGATTACCTTTTTCCCAAATCAAGTACAACCTCAAATTTTTTTAAAGATTTTTAAAAACTCATTCTGAGTCTCTAAAAGTAATTTTCAAGGGATCCTCACACGTTATGTTCTGAGGAAACCTTCACTGTATATGCAGGTTTAGGGATTTTGATGTTAAAATACAAGTCCCATGGCCTTGGAGATGAATTTCATAAACTTCACAGACTCTTTTCCAATCGTCATGCCAGAAGCAATTTCATTTGTCATGAGTTTCTGGTTCTGACTACTTTACTTAAAGAAAGATTAGGGAAGCAAGCCACAGAGCAGGTCACTTGGAAGTTCAGGGAATGAATCTTAAATAAGTTGAGAAGAAGCCCAGGATATCTAAGTCAACGCTATGGGACACTTTTGACACTTAGCACATTGCTCTGTATTCAGCAGGAATGAGATGGGAGGATGGAAGGCAGTGATCCGTAAATTAGGGACCACTGGACCTTCTTTATGCCAGGCCCTGTGTACTGTTGTGCAGGTTGTGCACTGCACAACATCACGGTGGATGGTACCTCCCAGAGCTGTATGGACAACAGCTATAGTAGCGGCCCTGGGTTGTCTGGGCAACAACCTCCAAGTAAACTCAAACTGAGAGAGATGTGTGAGGACAATGGAAACGCTAAAAGTAGCAGGGCCTAGTTAGAAAACTTCCTTCATCACAAAAGTCAGAAAAATTCTTTGAGTTTGACAGTTTAAATGCAAGTTTACCAGGGGGCCTGGCTGTGTGATCGCCATAGCTCAGGGGTTCGGAGCCTGCACTTGGGGATCCCACAGGCTTGATTTTGATTTTTGACTCTGCCACTTGGTAGCCGTGTGACCTTGGGTGAGTTACATACATTCTCATCAGTAAAAATAAGTATTGAAGAGCAGTGGAAAATACCCAACAGGGTTGCTGTGAGGATCAAAAAAGACAATGTCTGCAGAGCACTTGAAAGCGTGCCTGACACGACACAACTGTTTAATAAATATAACCTGGTTTTATTATCACAAGTTGGAGAATCCACTAACTTCCCGGTGCAAAGCCCCTCGGCTCAGAGCCCGGGATCCCACCAGCACGAGCTGTCTCCAGGCTGCTGGTGACCCCTCCTGAGGTTCCATTTTTCATGAGGTACTCTCAGGAGTATATTAAAAAATCATCTCCTTGGTGGCGGTAGGACCCGAAAATTATTGAGTGGGCCGAAAAGTGCCTTCGGTTTTTTAAAGTAAAAATAAAAGGGACATTTTTCATTTTCCCCAAGAACTTTATTGAGCAATGTATTCACCCTTTTGTTCCACTACCTTCTGCCATTTTTCAGGCAACTTCATAATTCCATCTTCCCAAAACTTTTTATCTTTTTGAGCAAAGAACTGTTCCAGGTGCCTTGTACAGCCTTTCAGGGAATGGAAATTTTTTCCCTTAAAAGAATTTTGTAAAGACCAAAATAAATAAAGACCGAAATAAATGGAAATGTGAAGGTGCGATGTCTGGTGAATATGGCGGATGAATCAGAACTTCCCGGCCGAGCTGTAACAGCTTTCGCCTGGTCATCAAAGAACCATGCGGTCTTGCGTTCTCCTGATGGAAGATTATGCATTTTCTGTTGACTGATTCTGGACGCTTTTCGTCGAGTGCTGCTTTCAGTCGGTCTAACTGGGAGCGGTACTTGTTGGAATTAATCGTTCGGTTTTCTGGAAGGAGCTCAAAATAGAGGACTCCCTTCCAGTCCCACCATATACACAACATCACCTTCTTTGGATGAAGACCGGCCTCTGGTGTGGTGGGTGGTGGTTCATTTCACTTGCCCCACGATCTCTTCCGTTCCACGTTGTTGTACAGTATCCACTTTTCATCGCCCATCACACTTTGTTTTAAAAACGGAACATTTTCATTACGTTCCGGTAGAGAATCACGTGCGGAAATATGGTCAAGAAAGTTTTCTTCGCTTAACTTACGTGGAAGCCAAACATCAAAGCGATTGACACGACCAAGCTGGTGCAAATGATTTTCAGCGCTTGATTTGGATATTTTGAGTACGTCGGCTCTCTCTCGCCTGATATAACGTTGATTGTTCTCAATTAATGTCTCTATTTGATCGCTATCAACTTCAACCGGTCAACCCGCCCGTGGAGCATCACCCAGTGAAAAATCTCCAGCACGAAACTTCACAAACCGTTTTTGACACGCTTGATCAGTCACAGCACATACACACTGTCATACACTGCGCAAAGTTTTTCATGCGTTTCAGTTGCAGTTTTACCTCTCTTGAAATAATAAAGCATAATATGTTGAAAATGTTGCTTTTTTGTCTTCCATCTTCAATATTAAAATGGCTACACAAAAATTCACCAATTTTGATGTCTTTTTAAAAAATGCACTCTGATATGACAGCTGTCACATACAATCTAACAAAATTGTTTCCAATGAAGTTAAAGACAACTAAGGGCTACTACAGCCATCTTACGGAAAAAAATGAGCGAATCTTTTGGCCCACCCAATATATAGCTTGTGGTAACACAGATGTCAACACAGAATAGAACCAAATATCCGGCCCTCCCGGGGGTCAGCATGGCGAACGGGGGACATGAAACTCATCTCAGTCCCGCCTGGAATCTGAGGGCTTCCTGCATGACTCAGATGATGGCCTTTGCTTTCTGATTATTCAGATATCACCAGGGGCCCCTCAGAAAACTAGAAAAATGAGGTCACCAGGGTCGGGGGATTGGGGACTGGAGAGAAGAGACATGAAAGTATCTTATCAACATGTCTTGCCTCGGCAGCCAGAAGATTTGTTTGAGCGGTGAGATAATATTTACTCTGCGCGCCACTGACCAAGTCCAGCCTTTGATCTATTTCTCCGCTGCAGATTTTTTTTTTCAAATTTAATTTCTTCTGCCTAGAGGGTAACAAACATGTAATGAACTTGGTGGTAAATTCAGAAAGAATTCAGAACATTAAATACGCCCATGGGACTCTGAATCCCTCCATCCTGGTCCCAGGGTTTCCTCCGTGGAATCACCTGTCCATCGTTTGGACAAAAGGGTAGCAGTTCACTGGGCCCCAGTGAACCTCCTTCCAAGCCAGGATTGTTCTGTATCAAGCACACGAGTGAGGGCAGTCTGGCTAAATCCAGATCATCATTGCAATATTAAACACGTTTAGGGCTTCCCTGGTGGCGCAGTGGTTGGGGGTCCGCCTGCCGATGCAGGGGACGCGGGTTCGTGCCCCGGTCCGGGAGGATCCCGCGTGCCGCGGAGTGGCTGGGCCCGTGAGCCACGGCCGCTGGGCCCGCGCGTCCGGAGCCTGTGCTCCGCAACGGGAGAGGCCACAACAGTGACAGGCCCGCGTACCGCAAAAAAAAAAAAAAA